>NC_069503.1:1139771859-1140014359 GCF_027579735.1 Bombina bombina | reverse complement strand
CAAGAAGACGTCGCTGGAAGAGGATGCTCCGCGCCGGATGTCTTGAAGATGGAGCTGCTCCACGTCGGAAGGATGAAGATAGAAGATGCCATATGGATGAAGACTTCTGCCTGTCTGGAGGACCACTTCTGCCCATCTGGAGGACCACTTCTGCCCGTCTGGAGGACCACTTCTGCCAGCTTCGTTGAGGATATCTTGCCGCTTGGATGAAGACTTCTCCCGGTAAGTGAATCTTCGCGGGTTAGTGTTAGGATTTTTTAAGGGTGTATTGGGTGGGTTTTATTTTTAGGTTAGGGCTTTGGGCCGCAAAAGAGCTAAATGGCCTTTTAAGGGCAATGCCCATCCAAATGCCCTTTTCAGGGCAATGGGGAGCTTAGTTTTTTTTAGTTAGGCTTTTATTTGGGGGGTTGGTTGTGTGGGTGGTGGATTTTACTTTTGGGGGATTGTTTGTATTTTTTTACAGGTGAAAGAGCTGATTTCTTTGGGGCAATGCCCCGCAAAAGGCCCTTTTAAGGGCTATTGGTAGTTTAGTTTAGGCTAGAGTTTTTTTTTTATTTTGGGTGGGCTTTTTTTATTTTGATAGGGCTATTAGATTAGGTGTAATTAGTTTGAAGATCGTGTAATTTGTTTTTTATTTTCTGTAATTTAGTGTTTGTTTTTTTGTAATTTAGCTATTTTAATTTAGTTAATTGTATTTAATTTAGCTAATGTATTTAATTGTAGTCTAGTGTTTCTTAGGTTAGGTTTTATTTTACAGGTCAATTTGTATTTATTTTAGCTAGGTAGTTATTAAATAGTTAATAATTATTTAGTAACTATTCTATCTAGTTAAAATAAATACAAACTTGCCTGTAAAATAAAAATAAACCCTAAGCTAGATACAATGTAACTATTTGTTATATTGTAGCTAGCTTAGGGTTTATTTTATAGGTAAGTATTTAGTTTTAAATAGGAATTATTTAGGTAATGATAGTAGGTTTTATTTAGATTTATTTCAATTATATTTAAGTTAGGGGGTGTTAGGGTTAGACTTAGATTTAGGGGTTGATAAATATAATATAGTGGTAGTGACGTTGGGGGTGGCAGATTAGGGGTTAATAAATGTAGGTAGGTGGCGGCAATGTTAGGGGCGACAGATTAGGGGTTAATAATATTTAACTAGTGTTTGCGATGTGGGAGTACAGCTGTTTAGGGGTTAATATGTTTAATATAGTGGCGGTGACGTTGGGGGCGGTAGATTAGGGGTTAATAAATATAATGTAGGTGTCGGTGATGTTGGGGGCAGCAGATTAGGGGTTAATAAGTATAATGTAGGTTTCAGCGATGTTGGGGGCGGCAGATTAGGGGTTAATAAGTGTAAGATTAGGGGTGTTTAGACTCAGGGTTCATGTTAGAGTGTTAGGTGTAAAAATAAAATGTGTTTCCCCATAGGAATCAATGGGGCTGCGTTACTGAGCCTTACGCTGCTTTTTTGCAAGTGTTAGACTTTTTCTCAGCCGGCTCTCCCCATTGATGTCTATGGGGAAATCGTGCACAAGCGCGTACAACCAGCTCACTGCTGATTTAAGCAGCGCTGGTATTGAAGTGCGGTATGGAGCACAATTTTGCTCTACACTCACTTCTTGCCTTTTAACGCCGGGTTTAGAAAAACCTGTAATGCCAGTGCTGTAGGAAAGTGAGCGGTGAGAATAACGTGCAAGTTAGCAACGCACCCCTTATAACGCAAAACTCGTAATCTAGACGTTAGACTTTGAAGACTGCCTCTAATCTGAATGCATTTTGACCATGAGAGGGCGTTAGTTCATGTGTTTCATATAGATAACATTGAGCTCATGCATGTGAAGTTACCCTGGAGTGAGCACTGATTGGCTAACATGCAAGTCTGTCAAAAGAACTGAAATAAGGGGGCAGTTTGCTGAGGCTTAGATACAAGGTAATCACAGTTGTAAAAAGTGTATTTCTATAACAGTGTTGGTTATGCAAAACTGGAGAATGGGTAATAAAGGGATTATCTTTCTTTTTAAACAACAAAAATGTTGGTGTTGACTGTCCCTTAAATAATACTCTAAATCAAACACAGTGTACCTACACCCCAGGTTAAAGTGGCGCCAAAAACAACTGTATTGGAGTTTATAATGCGTTCCACCATTCTGTGACACCGGAAGTGCTGTGACGTCACTTCTGGTAAATTAAACAAATAGTGTAAAACAAAATCGTACACATACGAAAATCAAATAGCACAAAACTACAGTAGTGCATGCAAATTTCTTACAAAGTTGCTAAATAGCAAAACAGTGACCAGTAAATGCACTTGTATATCTATACATCACAAGCCATGTGTTAGTAAACGTCATGTGTTGCCATGGTTACCATCTGTCAAAATAGTGTAACACGTAACTTTTTCTTAGTGTGATTAACTAAATATAATGGAACCTCCATAGCATTTTTTGTTATATTCTGATTGTATCTATAGTCCTTGTGATGTACATATCCTGTCTGTGTGATACTAAACCATATAACTCACGTATCAAAACAGAAAAACTGTTTGTAGCAATAATATATATAAGTGTAATAGTAACCAGGTATTGTTGCTATTATGTATACGATCTTCCTAAATAATTAAACTCACTTAAAAACAATAAAATACAAAATGCTTTGTCAACAATCAGACTTCTCTGTCTTACTAGTCATGAATATGCTGGAGGGCCATACTTTACACAGGTTGTGGTAAAAGGACTATGAGGAACATGTAAATAGTAGCAATGTAATTTCGTACAGACATAAGTCGCTATCTGTGTTGATCGTGGTAAACACTTTTTGTGGCCAATTCTTGGCTTACTGGACATAGCCTAATATAATTCCACTTTGTCTCAAGTGTCAGAGGCAAGTCCCCATGGACAAGGGTTGTTGAAAATGTCCGGTCCTCCCCGTCTGGACACTGAGATAGGGATCTGTCACCTATGTTGTTACTTTGAGAACAGGCCTCTCATAGCAGGTGTGACCCTGCTTCCCGGGCGTGATTTCTTCTCAGGATACTCCATCAATGCGACATATGCTTCACTAAGGTATATGCCAGATTCTATGCTTTGTTGGACACCTACTGTTGCCAGGCGTGTTAACGTGCACAAGTGACCTTCAACAGTGATGTACTCTGTTGGCAGCGATTGGGGCAATATCTGCTTCAACTACATGCCAACCCAAGATACTTTAAGGGCAGAAATGCCATACATTGTCGGCATACCCCTCAGCATAGCAGTGGAAAACCAGATGGACTTTGAGAGTCTTAAGTAGAGCTACACGATAAGCATTGGAGCAAACTTGACTCATGATACGGAAAGGACCCACATAGCGGGACCCAGTTTAGTTGAAGGTTGTTTGAGACGAACATGTCATGTGGAAACCCAAACTTTGTCTCCAGAATGGTACTTGGGGGCCTTTTTCCGTTTGCAATCAGCATAGTATTTCATTCGTTTAGAAGCTTTGGAGAGGAGAAGGCGGATTTTCCGCCAATGACAACACAGTCTGCGGACAGAAAGATCAGCAATGGGGACTTCTGTGGATGAGGTGATAAGAGGAAATATTCTAGGCTGGAATCCGTAAGCTGTTTCAAAAGGTGAAGTCTTCAGAGAAGCATTGTAGCAGGCATTATGAGCCAAATCAGCAAGAGGCAAGAAGTGGGTCCAATTAGAGTGGTGATGATCTACATAATGTCTAAGATATGTTTCTAAACACTGGTTGACCCTCTCAGTTTGGCCATTAGACTGTGGGTGATGAGATGTAGACAAAGAAATGGTAGTGCCAAATTGTTTACAAAGAGACCTTCAAAACTGAGAAACAAACTGTACCCCTGTCAGAGACAATATCAAGTGGAAAACTATGCAATCTCACAACATGCTGAATAAAATTTTTCATAAAGAGATTTGACAGAGGATAACCCAGACAAAGGAACAAAATGGGCAGATTTAGTGAATCTGTCGACTATAACCCAAACAGTATTGTTTCCGGCTGAGAGGAGGAGGAGGCCAGTGATGAAATCCATGGACAAGATGATGAGAATTTAAGCGTTTGGCAGTTTAGAGGTAGAGAAGGTTCTTATGATAAGTAAGAATTAAGAAGGGCTGAGTAGTACCCTCCAACCAATGTCTCCATTCGTCCAAGGCCATTTTAATAGCCAACAACTCTTTGTTGCCCACATCATAATTTAATTCAGAAGAGGTGAACTTCTTTGAGAAGAAGCCGACGGGATGAATATTGCCGGAGTCAGGGATATGTTGAGAAAGGACTACTCCTGCAGCTACTGAGGAAGCATCCACTTCCAGGATAAACTCGAGTTCAGGATTAGGATGACAAAGGATGGGGGCAGAAGAAAAAGCCTTTTTAAGAGCTTCAAAAGCCTCAATAGCACCCGGAGACCACTCTTTGCAATTTTGTCCCTTTCTTGTCAGGGAAGCAAGGGGTGCCTTAATGGTGGCAAAACTGACAACAACAAAAAAATTATAAACTTCCTGTAATAACTGGCGAACCCCAGGAAACATTGGAGAGCTTTAAGAGAGTTGGGTCTAGGCCATTCGATAATGGCCGATAGTTTTGTAGGATCCATTTCAAAGCCTGTCTTGGATATTACGTATCCCATGAAGGGAACAGTATCCTGGTGAAAGGAACATTTTTAAATCTTAGCAAAAAGGTGATTATCTCTAAGACGTTGAAGTACCTTCCTGACATGGGATACATGGTCTTGATAAGTTTGAGAAAAGATGAGGATATCATCAAGGTAGATGATTACAAAGATTTTCAAATAATCTCGAAACATTTCATTCACAAAATGTTGGAACACTGCAGGGGCATTGCAAAGCTCAAAAGGCATGACCAGGTATTCATAATGCCTAAAGCGAGTATTAAAAGCCGTCTTCCATTCATCCCCTTTGCGCATTCAGATGAGGTTGTATGCGCCTCGAAGATCCAATTTGGTAAAAATTGTAGCGTCTTGCAGGTAAGTGAACAGTTTGAGGATAAGTGGTAGTAGATAACTGTTCTTTACAGTAATCTGATTTAGACCTCTATAATCTATACAAGATGAAGGCCGCCATCCTTTTTTTCCACAAAAAAGAAGCCAGCCCCCACTGGTGATGAAGAAAGTCTTATAAAACCTCAACTGATAAACAACTGTGACCTTAGTCACTAGAGGGCGCTAGAACTATCAGTGAATATGACGGGAATAGATAGCCTCCCAATGTGGGAGACAAGCTGCACCTCTTAATACCAAAAAATTGGAATAAGAACTGGAATATGAGTATGATAAACACACAAGAGGGCGCTATAACAACTGAGTGGTGGAATACAAAAGATTATTAGTGATAAAAATAATAACAGGCAATATATATGAGAAACTATGAACAGATCATGGACTCTCACCATACAGACGATATAACAAATGATATTCAGTCCCAAATATATGTGCAGTGTTCATATATCCAATGTCCCAATGATGTGAGCAGAACCAGTTGCTGCCGATAATACTGCACTATCCTCCTGTGAATGCCCTCTTCTCTCCTAAATAACCGGAGGCAGATCTATAGGGGTGGAGGGGAAACAGAGGCGACAAATGTGTGTATCCAGTGTGATAATGGACCCCCCTGCACAAGTATGCTATACCCAGGGTACTCACACTTTGACTTAGCACACCAATGTGCTGGTAGGCGCAGACTGGCTATCAGAGCAAGCCAGCTAGCTCTCTCCGGTGCACTCTCTCGCTGTGGTAATCGTCAGAGTCTGAGCCGCTGTGTCTCCTTAGTGCTGGTCTCCAATGCCAACAGGAACTGGTAACGGACTAACTCCCAAGGATTGGTAATGAGGATATACTTGTCATAGAATCACATGCGATGGTATAAAATAGACTTTTAATCAGTGTTAAAAACAACCATACAGATTCCACAAGTAAATATCAGGTATGTATTCTTTGCTACGCGTTTCTCGGCTACTTATGGGCCGTTTCTTCAGGCATATTTGTATAAACATTTGAATCGGCTATATATTGCCGCTCATTACCAAATCCTCCCTCCCCCCATCAGACCCAATAGGCGTGTAGCTTTCAGCCATTGGCTATAAACAAACATCCAGCTGATACTTAGTAACGTAATTTGAATGGATACATATACAATACAAGTTTCAAACAATGGTATGATCATACAAAGTAACAAATATAGTTATCTACTTAATATTGCGAACTTCCTTATTTTCCCTCTTAAGGATGACCTTCAATAGATAACGCTTTGTGAGATCTCTCGATCTCACTTCCAATGTGCAACGCAGCTAAAAACTAAATTATATATATATATATATAAATGAAACACATCATGTGAGATTTGATTTCCACTACCAAATACTGACAACTTGGATAGGATGCAATAAATATCTATCTAGATGAAGTATATATTCAAGGTTTAATTGTATATAATTTTCTCATATGATTTATTAAAGGGACCTCCTGTCGTAAAGTGACTATTATTAGTGAATTTCTTTGCGCTAATTCTTAACCCTAAATGGAGCTCTTTACTTTTATTTAAATGAAAAACCCTATATATCTGATAATCAAAATAACAATATATAAATATGTAGATTACAATAAATATGAAATGAATATAATATTAAATAAATGGAAAATAATAGGTGATGGAAAAGAAATGGCCAAAAAACCTGCAACATCTATTGCACTATCTGAATCGATTTAACTGAGTATTTTGCTCCTATTTTTTATATATACCTATTGTAAGGTGTCAATCCTATACATGATATGTATTTGAGTACAGTCATCCCAAATAGTACATCTATAGTGATGGTATCTTCACTGCAATATACTCTTCAATTAAAGGGATTTTTTTGCAACCATTTATACAGTATCTAGATTCAGTATCTATATTCTAGTTATATAGTTATATGTCTAGTTATTGTCTTTGATATATTCCTCCAGGGCGAGGTTTTCAGGTCTGGACAGTGGATAAGTCTTGCCATGGGACAAAGGAGCTCCAGGGAGAAGGTCAATGGGACAATCGAAGGCACGATGAGGAGGAAGGCATCCGGCTCTTTTTTGGAAAACACATCAAGAAAGTCCAGATAGGAAGTCGGTAAGGAACTACCATGGCAAGTGCTATAGTGACAGGAAGTTTGGCAGGACTAAGTTTGCCTTGAGCCCGGGAAAACGTTGGGTTGTGTAACTGGAGCCAGGGAAGAACCAACATTATGAGAAATTGAGAAGTCGGAATGACGTAAAAACTGATTAATTCCAAGTGGAGAACTCCTACAAAAAACTGTAAAGGCTTAGTAGAAAACTGAATGAGTCCAGAACCCAACGTATCACCGCTGACAGTGGAGACCTTGACCGAATAACCCTTAGAACATAGAGGTATCTTGTGTGTGGATACAAAGGTAGAATCTATGAACACACCTCCAGCACCAGAATCAGTAAGGCCTTGGGAATAGATCTTGTGGTCTTCTAGGTGAAGAGTCCCAGGCACAAAGAGCTTGTTGTTAAGGGAAGAAAATTCTATTTGGCTTAACTCAGTCCCTCGAACAGGAGTTAAGCCCTGGCTTTTACTGGTCTTGTGGGGCATTCCCTCAATAAGTGTCCCTTAAGGCCACAGTATAGGCATAGACCAAGTGAGCGTCTTCTCTGGCGTTCGGTCTCTGTTAACTTTATGGTACCTACTTCCATAGGTTCCATTTGATCTGAGGAGGAGGGAGAAGAGGATACTGGATTGGAGAAACAGGGTGCTAGGCGGAAAGAAGACCGGGATAAAGGCTTGCAAGTTTTTTCTCTTTTTGTTGTCATTCACTATACCTGGCATCAAGCCTAATACAAAGATTGATAAGATCTTCAAGGGACTCTGGGAGATCCAGGAATACAAGTTCAGTTCGTCTTTGAGATGTTCAGAGAGTTTCTTATGAAATGCTGCTCTTAAGGCTTCCTGATTCCAAGAGGTCTCGGCTGCAAGAGTGCGGAATTCAATAGCATACTGATCCACCTACTGGGTTCCCTGACGTAGATCCAAAAGACAGGCCTCAGCAGCCGAGGATCTCCCAGGCTTGTCAAAAACAGAAGAAAATATGGACAGGAAGGAATCCACATCCTGGAGAATAGGATCATTCTTTTCCAATAAAGGAGATACCCAAGCCAGGGCTTTTTCTTTTATCAAAGATATAAGAAATGTTATCTTAGAGGAAGGTGTAGTAAACAGCGCAGCGCTGTTATGAAAATGAAGGTCTCACTGATTCAAAAAACCACGACAGTCCTCAGGATCGCCATCATATTTGTCGGGAAGGGGTATCCTGGGGCTGACATGCCCTTGTGGAAGGACAGCTGGGATGGTAGGAGGGGAAGAAGCCAGTGAGGTAGGGTTGGTTTGTATTGGGGTAACCAAACTTTGTAGTAAAGCAGCAATATGATCCAATTTGGAATCCAGGGATTATAAATGGGTAGCATGAGATCCCAACCATTGACCCTGGTGGGTCACGGCTGTGGATAGTTCAGGGGGGTTCATGTTATTGCCCATTTGTTCTGTCAGCCATATAGAATCAGTCTAGGATTAGGCCCAATTGCTAGAGTGATAATGGACACACACGCTAGCACACTGAGAAAAACCCAGGACGTGACCCACTCTGGAAAGAAAAAGTTAGTATGCAAAAAAAGAAAAACTGAGTGCTCACAAATGATGCAGGACCACAGGAAACTGAATGCTTGATTAGAAATTTGGAAAAACACAATGTACTGTAGCTTTAAAGCAGACAGAGGATAATTTGTAAGAATGGTTAGGCAAAGCAGTGGTAAGTATCTCTTTAAAAGCAGGCAGAGGATATTCTGTTTGAGTGGTCAGGCAAAGCAGAGGTCAGTATCACTTTAAAGCAGGCAGAGGATGATCCGTTAGAGTGGTCAGGCAAAGCAGAGGTCAGTATCTCTTTAAAGCAGGCAGAGGATATTCCGTTTGAGTGGTCAGGCAAAGCAGAGGTCAGTATCACTTTAAAGCAGGCAGAGGATATTCAGTTTGAGTGGTCAGACAAAGCAGAGGTCAAAGTCCCTTTAAGCAGGTTTGAGGATATTGCAACAGAGTGGTCAGGCAAAGCAGAGGTCAAAGTCCTTTAAAGCAGGTTTGAGGATTTTCCAACAGAATGGTCAGGCAAAGCAGAGGTCGGTAACACAATAGACAGACAAAAAGTAAACTCACAAATAAAACACATGTACCTAACTGACCAATACCTACCTATGTACCTTCCTAACTAATACCTATCTATGTACCTACCTGAACAACTCCTATCCATTTATGTGACTGACCAATACATACATATGTACCTATCTGACTAATACCTACCTATTTACTTGCCTGACCAATATCTACCTATGTACCTACCTGACTAATACCTACCTATTTACTTGCCTGACCAATATCTACCTATGTACCTACCTGACAAATACCTACCTATTTACCTGCCTGATCAATATCTACCTATGTACTTTCCTGACTAATACCTGCCTATGTACCTACCTAACTAATACCTACCTATGTACCGGACTGAACAATATCTACCTATGTACCTAGCTGACCAATACCTCCCTATTTACCTACCTTACTAATACCTACCTATTTACGTGACTGACCAATACCTACCTATGTACCTACCTGACCAATACCTACCTATGTACCTACCTGACTAATACCTACCTATTTACATGACTGACCAATATCTACCTATGTACCTGCCTGACTATTACCTACCTATGTACCTGTCAAACCAATACCTACCTGTGTACCTACCAGACCTCAATACCTGCCTAATACCTACCTATATACCTGCCTGGCCAATACCTACCTATGTACATGCCTGACCAATACCTACCTATGTACCTGCCTGACCAATACCTACCTATGTACCTGCCTGACCAATACCTTCCTATGTACTTACCTGACCAATATCTACCTATGTATCTGCCTGACCAATACCTACCTATGTACCTACCAGACCAATACCTACCTATGTACCTACCTGAACAATACCTACCTAAGAACCTGCCTGACTAATTCCTACCTATGTACCTTTCTGACCAATACCTACCTATGTACCTGCCTGACGAATACATACCTATGTACCTACCTGACTAATACCTACCTATGTATCTGCATGACTAATACCTACCTATGTACCTGCCTAACCAATACCTACATATGTAACTGCCTGACAAATACTTACCTATGTACCTGCCTGACCAATACCTAGCTATGTACCTGCATGACTAATACCTACCTATGAACCTAACTGACCATTACCTACCTATGTAACTGCCTGACAAATACCTACCTATGTACCTTTCTGACTAATACCTAGCTATATACCTGCATGACTAATACCTACCTATGTACCTGCACGACTACTACCTACCTATCTACCTTTGTATGTATGTATGTATTGGGTACTTGTAAAGCGCATATAATCATCCGTAAGGGTCTCAAGGCGCTGCTCATTTTATCGACCACTGAAGGATGAAAGGCTGAGTGGACCTATGTACCTTTCTGACAAATACCTACCTATGTACCTGCCTGACCAATATCTACCTATGTACCTACCTGACTAATACCTACCTATGTACTGGACTGAACAATATCTACCTATGTACCTAGCTGACCAATACCTACCTATGTACCTACCTGACTAATACCTACCTATTTACGTGACTGACCAATACATACCTATGTACCTACCTGACCAGTACCTACCTAAGTACCTACCTGACTAATACCTACCTATTTATGTGACTGACCAATATCTACCTATTTATCTGTCTGACTAAAACCTGCCTATGTACCTACCTGACTATTACCTACCTATGTACCTACCAGACGAATACCTGCCTAATACATACCTATGTACCTGCCTGTCCAATACCTAACTATGTACCTGCCTGACAAATACCTACCTATATACCTACTTGACCAATACCTTCCTATGTACTTACTTGACCAATACCTACCTATGTATCTGCCTGACCAATACCTACCTATGTACCTACCAGACCAATACCTACCTATGTACCTACCTGAATGATATCTACCTATGTATCTGCCTGACTAATGCCTATCTATGTACCTTTCTGACCAATACCTACCTATGTACCTGCCTGACCAATACATACCTATGTACCTACCTGACTAATACCTACCTATGTAACTGCCTGACAAATACCTACCTATGTACCTGCCTAACCAATACCTAGCTATGTACCTGCATGACTAATACCTACCTATGTACCTGCCTGACCAATACCTACCTATGTACCTGCATGACTAATACTTACCTATGTACCTGCATGACTAATACCTACCTATGCACCTGCCTAACCAAGACCTAGCTTTGTACCTGCATGACTAATACCTACCTATGTACTTGCATGACTAATACCTACCTATGTACCTGCATGAATAATACCTACCTATGTACCTGCATGACTAATACCTACCGATGTACCTGCATGAATAATACCTACCTATGTACCTGCATGACTAATACCTACCTATGTACCTGTCTAACCAATACCTATCTATGTACCTGCATGACTAATACCTACCTATGTACCTGCCTAACCAATACCTAACTATGTACTTGCATGACTAATACCTACCTATGTACCTGCCTGACTAATACCTACCTATGTACTTGCATGAATAATACCTACCTATGTACCTTTATGACTAATACCTATCTATGCACCTGCCTAACCAATACCTAGCTATGTACCTGCATGACTAATACCTACCTATGTACCTGCCTGACTAATACCTACCTATGTACCTGCATGAATAATACCTACCTATGTACCTGCCTGACTAATACCTACTTATGTACTATGTACATGCCTGACTAATACCTACCTATGTACCTGCATGCATAATACCTACCTATGTACCTGCATGACTAATACCTACCTATGTACCTGCCTGACTAATACATACCTATGTACCTGCATGAATAATACCTACCTATGTACCTGCTTGACTAATACCTACCTATGTACCTGCCTGACTAATACCTACCTATGTACCTGCATGAATAATACCTACCTATGTACCTGCATGAATAATACCTACTGTGATATGTGTGAATAAATTTGTCTCACAAACTTTAGAGAAAAATAAAATAAAGGGAATCTAGCTCTTTTCTTGTAAACAGCAAATATATATAACTTAATATACTCGCATGCACAAGGTGAGCATTTACTTTAGTAATTGAAATGAAAGTATGGACTATACCTCTATGAATGTAAATAATAATTCTTATGTGAGAAGCTTATATAGCTTCTACTATATAAACAATGATTCGTTTATGATCAAAGAAAAAATGAGAAAAAATTCCTTTAAATTCAGGATATGAAATAAGTTGATAAAGTTCAAATCTTAGTAAAGTAATGTTCAAATAACTTTCCTTTAGTTTCACGCACTCACACAAACACTCTAAAATATATATACAATGATCCAACACACACGCAATATTGAGCAGCAAGGAGGAGGTTAATTCAGTGAAAATACAGCTCAGGTAAGTAATGACACTTAGCGTTATATTTGTAAACCTTAAACTTTGTATACATTACGATACCAATACCAGCGTGGTGATAAGACCAGATTTCCCCAGAAACGATGGTGAAGCGTGGAGAGCGGTATTAGCAGCAGAGTATATACTAAACCGGAGAAATTTAGAAAGCGGCGTCCGGTAGCAGCATGTGTGAGTGCGGCTTCAGCTGTGAGTGATAGAGTTCCGGAAGCGTAGGAATATGATTAGAAGTAACGGTCCCAAAAAAGGAATCAGGAAAGAAGTGCAGCAAACTTTGAGTACAAACAGCCTTCAAAAATTATTAAATACTTTAGACCTGAAAGGGAAAATAAATTGCTTGAAATGAGCAATAGCAAAGGATGAGAGAATCCACTTTAATTTTCAGGCACTGAGTAATGGAGAAGCACTTCCTTAAATAGGAGGAAGTGCTGACAGTCAGAAAGTCTTAAAGGGATATCACACCTACCTATGTACCTGCATGACTAATACCTACCTATGTACCTGCATGAATAATACCTACCTATGTACCTGCCTGACTAATACCTACCTATGTACCTGCATGACTAATACCTACCTATGTACCTGCATGACTAATACCTACTTATGTACCTGCATGACTAATACCTACCTATGTACCTGCATGACTAATACCTACCTATGTACCTGCATGAATATTACCTACCTATGTACCTGCATGAATAATACCTACCTATGTACCTGCATGACTAATACCTACCTATGTACCTGCATGACTAATACCTACCTATGTACCTGCATGACCGCAACATTTTCAGTGTTATTTCACCTCCCTATAGCGCTGCTATTACAAGTTTTAAAAAAGCAGGCTTGTGTGGGCAATATGGTGGTGTTGAGCTCCATACCGCACCGAAATCAAGCACTGCTTTGACGTGCTTGTGCACGATTTCCCCATAGACATCAATGGGGAGAGCCGGCAAAAAAAAGCCTAACACCTGTGTAGCAGAGAGGCAGTAGGATCTGTAATATATTTTGGGTAGGCAGAGACAAGCAAGTAACTACTCTTGGTAATTGTAATAATAACCCCTTTCCACCAAGAACTAGACGACGCATAGCTTGGGAGTCAACAACGACTTATTTACAACCAGAAAACCAAACACTTTATAAAAACAGTCTCCTCTACAAGGGGTTTCCCAACTGAAACAGCAGGGAGTTTAAACAGTAACATACAGTTTAACATACATTTTAACCATTAGCCTAAATAACAATTCCTGCATAGTTCATAAGTGGTGAGGTTTGCCACAACATGCGATCTCGGAACCAAAAGCTCTGTAACGCAGCCCAATTGATGTCTATGGGGAAAAGAAAAAGTTATGTTTAAACCTAACACCCTAACATAAACCCTGAGTCTAAACACCCCTAATCTGCTGCCACTAACATCGCCGCCACCTACATAATGTTATTAACCCCTAATCTGCCGCCCCTAACATCGCCGCCACCTAAATAAAACTATTAACCCCTAATCTGCTGCCCCTAACATCACCGCCACCTACATACAGTTATTAACCCCTAATCTGCTGCCCCTAACATTGCCGCCACCTACATTACAGTTATTAACCCCTAATCTGCCGCCCCCAATGTCGCCGCCACTAGACTAAAGTTATTAACCGCTAAACCTAACCTAACCCTAACGTAACCCTAAGTCAAAGTCTAACCCTAACACCCCCTAATTTAAAAATAATTAAAACAAATCTAAATAAACCTTACGATTATTAACTAATGGCTAGATTACAAGTTGTGCGTTAAGGTAAAAAAGCAGCGTTAACAGGTCCTAACGCTGCTTTTTTATGTCCGCTGCTATTACGAGTCTTGCAGGTATAGGTGTACCGCACACTTTTTTGGCCTTACCGCAAACCGACTTACGTAAATTTCGTAAACCCTTTTTTCTATGGGACTTCCATAAGGTCGGTATTACGAGTCTGTCCTGGGAGGCCAAAAAGTGAGCAGTACAGCCTATACCGACAAGATCCGTAACGCATTCTAAAGTCAATAGTTATGAGTTTTACACTACAACGCTGTAGCATAAAACTCATAACTAAAGTGCTAAAAAGTACACTAACACCCATAAACTACCTATTAACCCCTAAACCGAGGCCCTCCCGCATCGCAAACACTATAATAAAAATTGTAACCCCTAATCTGCCGCTATGGACATCGCCGCCATATAATAGTAACCCCTAAACTGCCATACTCCCACGTCGCAAATACTACTTAAATATTATTAACCCCTAATCTGCCGCCCCTAACATCGCCGCCACCTACATTATACTAATTAACCCCTAATCTTCCGCTACGTACATCGCCGCAACCTACATTATATTTATTAACCCCTAATCTGCTGCCCCCAACATTGCCGCCACCTACCTACATTTATTAACCCTTAATCTGCCGTCCCCAACGTCGCTGCCACTATTCTAAATTTATTAACCCTTTAAACTTAAGTATAACCCTAACACCCCCTAACTTAAATATAATTTAAATAAATCTAAATGAAATTCCTATCATTAACTAAATAATTCCTATTTAAAACTAAATACTTACCTATAAAATAAACCCTAAGGCCTAGATTTAGAGTTGGGCGGTAGCCGTCAAAACCTCTAACGCTGGTTTTTACCGCTCTCTGGTATTTGGAGCCAGTCATTAAAGGGTCTAACGCTCACTTTCCAGCCGCGACTTTTCCATACCGCAGATAACCTTACGTCAATTGTGTATCCTATCTATTCAATGAAATCTTTCTAACCCTGGTATTTAGAGTCGTGGCTGAAGTGAGCGTTAGAAATCTAACGACAAAACTCCAGCCGCAGAAAAAAGTCAGTAGTTAGGAGCTTTCTGGGCTAACGCCGGTTTATAAAGCTCTTAACTACTGTGCTATAAAGTACACTAACACCCATAAACTACCTATGTACCCCTAAACCGAGGTCCCCCCACATCGCCGCCACTATATTTAAATTTTTTAACTCCTAATCTGCCGCTCCGTACACCGCCGCCAACTACGTTATCCCTATGTACCCCTAATCTGCTGCCCCTAACACCGCCGACCCCTATATTATATTTATTAACCCCTAATCTGCCGCCCACAACGTCGCCGCCAGCTACCTACAATAATTAACCCCTAATCTGCCGACCGGAGCTCACCGCTAGTATAATAAATGTATTAACCCCTAATCCGCCTCACTCTTGCCTCAATAACCCTATAATAAATAGTATTAACCCCTAATCTGCCCTCCCTAACATCGCCGACAGCTAGCTTCAAGTATTAACCCCTAATCTGCCGATCGGAGCTCACCGCTACTCTAATAAATTGTTTAACCCCTTAAGCTAATTCTAACCCTAACACTAACACCCCCCTAAGTTAAATATAATTTTTATCTAATGAAATTAAGTCTTATTAAATAAATTATTCCTATTTAAATCTAAATACTTACCTGTAAAATAAATCCTAATATAGCTACAATATAAATTATAATTATATCTTAGCTATTTTAGGATTAATATTTATTTTACAGGCAACTTTGTAATTATTTTAACCAGGTACAATAGCTATTAAATAGTTAATAACTATTTAATAGCTACCTAGTTAAAATAATTACAAAATTACCTGTAAAATAAATCCTAACCTAAGTTACAATTAAACCTAACACTACACTATCAATAAATAAATTAAATAAACTACCTACAATTATCTACAATTAAACCTAACACTACACTATCAATAAATAAATTAAATACAATTCCTACAAATAAATACAATTAAATAAACTAACTAAAGTACAAAAAATAAAAAAGAACTAAGTTACAAAAAATCCAAGATGGCGTCCCTCGAATTCCGATTGGCTGATAGGATTCTATCAGCCAATCGGAATTAAGGTAGGAAAATTCTGATTGGCTGATGGAATCAGCCAATCAGAATCAAGTTCAATCCGATTGGCTGATCCGATCAGCCAATCAGATTGAGCTCGCATTCTATTGGCTGATCAGAACAGCCAATAGAATGCGAGCTCAATCTGATTGGCTGATTGAATCAGCCAATCGGATTGAACTTGATTCTGATTGGCTGATTCCATCAGCCAATCAGAATTTTCCTACCTTAATTCCGATTGGCTGATAGAATCCTATCAGCCAATCGGAATTCGAGGGACGTCATCTTGGATGACGTCCCTTAAAGGAACCGTCATTCGTCGGGAAGTCAGAAGAAGAAGAAGATGGGTCCGCGGTGGAGGTCTTCAAGATGGAGCCGGTCGTCATCGGATGAAGATAGAAGATGCCGCTTGGAAGAAGATGGTTGCCGGTCCGGATCTACTCTTCTTCCCGGATAGGATGAAGACTTTGGAGCCTCTTCTGGACTTCTTCAGCCGTCGCTTGATAGAAGACTTCAGCCGGATGATGGATGTCTAGCCCCCGCTTGGGCTTGGATGAAGATTTCGGAGCCTGGAACGTTCGGTGATACCTGGCATGGTGAAGACAAGGTAGGAAGATCTTCAGGGGCTTAGTGTTAGGTTTATTTAAGGGGGGTTTGGGTTAGATTAGGGGTATGTGGGTGGTGGGTTGTAATGTTGGGGGGGGGGTATTGTATGTTTTTTTTTACAGGCAAAAGAGCTGAATTCTTTGGGGCATGCCCCGCAAAGGGCCCTTTTAAGGGCTGGTAAGGTAAAAGAGCTTTGAACTTTTGTAATTTAGAATAGGGTAGGGCATTTTTTTTATTTTGGGGGTCTTTGTTATTTTATTAGGGGGCTTAGAGTAGGTGTAATTAGTTTAAAATTTTTGTAATTTTTTTCTAATGTTTTTAAATATTTTTTTATTTTTGTAACTTAGTTCTTTTTTATTTTTTGTACTTTACTTAGTTTATTTAATTGTATTTATTTGTAGGAATTGTATTTAATTTATTTATTGATAGTGTAGTGTTAGGTTAATTGTAGGTAATTGTAGGTAGTTTATTTAATTATTTTATTGATAGGGTAGTGTTAGGTTTATTTGTAACTTAGGTTAGGATTTAATTTACAGGTAATTTTGTAATTATTTTAACTAGGTAGCTATTAAATAGTTATTAACTATTTAATAGCTATTGTACCTGGTTAAAATAAATAAAAAGTTGCCTGTAAAATAAATATTAATCCTAAAATAGCTACAATATAATTATAATTTATATTGTAGCTATATTAGGGTTTATTTTACATGTAAGTATTTAGATTTAAATAGGAATAATTTATTTAATAAGAGTTAATTTATTTTGTTAGATAAAAATTATATTTAACTTAGGGGGGTTTTAGTGTTAGGGTTAGACTTAGCTTTAGGGGTTAATACATTTATTATAGTAGCGGTGAGCTCCGATCGGCAGATTAGGGGTTAATTATTGTAGGTAGCTGGCGGCGACAATGTGGGGGGCAGATTAGGGGTTAATAAATATAATATAGGGGTCGGCGATGTTAGGGCAGCAGATTAGGGGTACATAACTATAATGTATGTTGCAGCGGTGTAGGGAGCGGCAGATTAGGGGTTAATAACAATATGCATTTGTCAGCGATAGCGGGGGCGGCAGATTAGGGGTTAATAAGTGTAAGGTTAGGGGTGTTTAGACTCAGAGTACATGTTAGAGTGTTAGGTGCAGACGTAGGAAGTGTTTCCCCATAGAAAACAATGGGGCTGCGTTAAGAGCTGAACGCTGCTTTTTTGCAGGTGTTAGGTTTTTTTTCAGCTCAAACAGCCCCATTGTTTTCTATAGGGATATCGTGCACGAGCACATTTTTTAAGCTGGCCGCGTCCGTAAGCACCGCTGGTATCCAGAGTTGCAGTGGCGTTAAATTATGCTCTACGCTCCCTTTTTGGAGCCTAACGCACTGAAAACCCAGCCATTCTGTGAACTCTAAATACCAGCAGTATTTAAAAGGTGCGGGAGAAAAAAAGCACGCGTAGCTAACGCACCCCTTTGGCCGCCAAACTCTAAATCTAGCCGTAAGTTAGCTACAATATAACTAATAGTTACATTGTAGCTAGTTTAGGGTTTATTTTTATTTTACAGGCAAGTTTGTATTTATTTTAACTAGGTAGAATAGTTACTAAATAGTTATTAACTATTTAATAACTACCTAGCTAAAATAAATACAAATTGACCTTTAAAATAAAACCTAACCTAAGTTACACTAACACCTAACCTTACACTACAATTAAATCAATTCCCTACATTAAATACAATTAAATAAATTAAATTAAATTAGCTAAATTACAAAAAAAACAAACACTAAATTACAGAAAATAAAAAACAAATTACAGATCTTTAAACTAATTACACCTAATCTAAGAGCCCTATCAAAATAAAAAAGCCCCCCCCAAATAAAAAAAAACCCCTAGCCTAAACTAAACTACCAATAGCCCTTAAAAGTGCCTTTTGCGTTGCATTGCCCCAAAGAAATCAGCTCTTTTACCTGTAAAAAAAATACAAACAACCCCCCACACAGTAAAAACCCCCACCCACACAACCAACACCCAAAATAAAACTCTAACTAAAAAAACCTAAGCTTCATCCAAGCGGCAAGATGTCCTCAACAATTGATTGGAACAGCCAATAGAATGCCAGCTCAATCCTATTGGCTGATTGCATCAGCCAATATGATTTTTTCTACATTAATTCCGATTGGCTGATAGAATTCTATCAGCCAATCGGAATCTAAGGGACGCCATCTTGGATGACGTCACTTAAAGTGATATTCATTCCGAAGAAGACGTCGTTTGAAGAGGATGCTCCGCGCCGGATGTTTTGAAGATTGAGCTGCTCCGCGTCCAAAGGATGAAGAAGATAGAAGATGCCGTCTGGATGAAGACTTCTGCCCATCTGGAGGACCACTTCTGCCTGTCTTGAGGACCACTTCTGCCCGTCTGGAGGACCACTTCTGCCGGCTTCGTTGAGGACATCTTGCCGCTTGGATGAAGACTTCTCCTGGTAAGTGAATCTTCGGGGGTTAGTGTTAGGATTTTTTAAGGGTTTATTGGGTGGGTTTATTTT
This sequence comes from Bombina bombina, assembly GCF_027579735.1. Lineage (NCBI taxonomy): Eukaryota > Metazoa > Chordata > Amphibia > Anura > Bombinatoridae > Bombina > Bombina bombina. The sequence goes on along the minus strand of NC_069503.1, from coordinate 1,139,994,738 downwards.
TTAGGTTAGGGCTTTGGGCAGCAATAGAGCTAAATGCCCTTTTAAGGGCAATGCCCATCCAAATGCCCTTTTCAGGGCAATGGGGAGCTTAGGTTTCTTTAGTTAGGCTTTTATTTGGGGGGGTTGGTTGTTTGGGTGATGGGTTTTACTTTTGGGGGGGTTGTTTGTATTTTTTTTTACAGGTGAAAGAGCTGATTTCTTTGGGGCAATGCCCCGCAAAAGGCCCTTTTAAGGGCTATTGGTAGTTTAGTTTAGGCTAGGGTTTTTTATTTTGGGGGGGGGCTTTTTTTATTTTGATAAGGCTCTTAGATTAAGTGTAATTAGTTTAAAGATCTTGCAATTTGTTTTTTATTTTCTGTAATTTAGTGTTTTGTTTTTTTGTGATTTAGCTAATTTAATTTAATTTATTAAATTGTATTTAATGAAGGTAATTTATTTAATTGCAGTGTAGTGTTAGGTGTTATTGTAACTTAGGTTAGGTTTTATTTTACAGGTAAATTTGTATTTATTTTAGCTAGGTAGTTATTAAATAGTTAATAAATATTTAGTAACTATTCTACCTAGTTAAAATAAATACAAACTTGCCTGTAAAATAAAAATAAACCCTAAGCTAGATACAATGTAAATATTAGTTATATTGTAGCTAGTGTAGGGTTTATTTTATAGGTAAGTATTTAGTTTTAAATAGGAATAGTTTAGTTAATTTAGATTTATTTAAATTATATTTAGGTTAGGGGGTGTTAGGGTTAGGGTTAGACTTAGATTTAGGGGTTAATACATTTAATATAGTGGCGGCAACATTGGGGGCAGCTGATTAGGGGTTAATAAGTGTAGGTAGGTTGCGGCGACATTGGGGGCGGGAGATTAGGGGTTAATAAATATAATGTAGGTGTCGGCGATGTTGGGGGCAGCAGATTAGGCGTTAATAAGTATAATGTAGGTGGCGGCGGTGTCCGGAGCGGCAGATTAGGGGTTAATAAGAATAATTACACAAATATATTAGGAAAAGGGAGGCTAGTAAAGCCTTAGAATTATATCTTTACCTTGAGCTAAAGAACCACGCCCAGGTGATAAAAAAACCTTATATGAAGGAAAAATAAATGGTATGCAGACCCTTAAAATAATTATATATTCACATTAGAAAGTGAGATTAAATAGCAACCGCAATTAGATTGTTATGTAGAAAGACAGGAATTTCAGCACACCTTTTTTTTAACATAAAAAAAGGTGTGCTGAAATCCCTGTCTTTCTACATAACAATCTAATTGCGGTTGCTATTTAATCTCACTTTCTAATGTGAATATATTAATAAGAATAATGTAGGTGTCGGCGATGTCGGGGGCGGCAGATTAGGGGTTAATAAGTGTAAGATTAGGGGTGTTTAGACTCGGGGTTCATGTTAGGGTGTTAGGTGTAAACATAAAATGTGTTTCCCCATAGGAATCAATGGGGCTGCGTTACGGAGCTTTACGCTGCTTTATTGTAGGTGTTAGACTTTTTCTTAGCCGGCTCTCCCCATTGATGTCTATGGGGAAATCGTGCACAAGCACGTACGACCAGCTCACTGCTGACTTAAGCAGCGCTGGTATTGGAGTGGGGTATGGAGCACAATTTTGCTCTACGCTCACTTCTTGCCTGTTAACGCCGGGTTTGTAAAAACCTGTAATACCAGCGCTGCAGGTAAGTGAGCGGTGAGAAAAAACTGCTTGTTAGCACCGCACAGCTCATAACGAAAAACTCGTAATCTGGCCGTAAATAATTCCTTTTTAAAACTAAATACAAACTTACCTGTGAAATAAAACCTAAGCTAGCTACAATATAACTAATAGTTATATTGTAGCTAGCTTAGGTTTTATTTGTATTTCACAGGTAAGTTTGTATTTAGTTTAACTAGGTAGACTAATTAGTAAATAGTTATTAACTATTTACTAGCTACCTAGTTAAAATAAATACAAAGTTACCTGTAAAATAAAACCTAACCTGCCTTACACTAAAAACTAACATTACAATAAAATGAAATAAATTAAATTATTAAAATACAATTTTCTAATTTACAAAACCCCCCCACTAAATTATAGAAAATAAAAAACAAATGACAAGATCTTTAAACTAATTACACCTAATCTAATAGCCCTATCAAAATAAAAAAGCCCCCCAAAATAAAAAAAAAACCTAGCCTACAGTAAACTGCCAATGGCCCTTAAAAGGGCCTTTTGTGGGGCATTGCCCCAAAGAAATCAGCTCTTTTAACTGTAAAAAAAATACAAACACCCCGCAACAGTAAAAACAACCACCCAAACAACCAACCCCCCAAATAAAAACCTATCTAAATAAACCTAAGCTAAACTTTGCCGTGAAAAGGGCATTTGGATGGGCATTGCCCTTAAAAGGGCATTTAGTTCTTTTACATTGCCCAAAAACCTAACCTAAAAAAAAACAAAAAACCCTAACACTAACTCCCAACGATCCACTTACAGTTATCGAAGTCCGGACATCCATCCTCATTCAGCCGGCAAAGTCCTCATCCTCTTCAATCTTCATCCATCCGGCACGGAGCAGGTCCATCTTCAAGATATCCGGCGTGGAGCATCCTCTTCTTACAGTTGTTGCTGGAAAATAAAGGCTCCCTTTAAGTGACATCATCCAATATGGTGTCCCTTACATTCCTATTGGCTGAAAGATTTCTATCAGCCAATAGGAATTAAAGCGGAAAAATCCTATTGGCTGTTGCAATCAACCAATAGGATTGAGCTTTCATCCTATTGGCTGATCCAATCAGCCAATAGGATTGAGCTCTCATTCTATTGGCTGATTGGTGTGGACGGACAGCAGATTAGGAGTTAATATTTAAATAGTGTTTGCGATGCGGGAGGGCGGCGGTTTAGGGGTTAATAGGTTTATTATAGTGGTGAAGCTGTTGGGGAGCGCCGGAATAAGGGTTAATAAATTTTAATAGTGGTGGTAATGTCCGGAGCGGCAGATTAGGGGTTAATAAACTTATTATAGTGTTTGCGATGTAGGAGGGCCTCGGTTTAGGGGTTAATAGGTAGTTTATGGGTGTTAGTGTACTTTTTAGCACTTTAGTTATGAGTTTTATGCTACAGCTTTGTAACGTAAAACTCAAAACTACTGACTTTAGATGGCGGTACGGATATTGTCGGTATAGAGTGTACCGCTCACTTTTTGGCCTCCCAGGCAAACTCGTAATACCGGCGCTATGGAAGTCCCATTTTTAAAAAGTGCGGTACTGATGTTGGGTGATGGCCAAAAAGGTGTGCGGTACAAATATACCGACAAGACTTGTAATAGCGGCGTTAGGGAAAAAGCAGCGTTACGAAGTATAACGGTGCTTTTTCACTCATAACGCTAAACTCGTAATCTAGCTGTAAGTAACTGCCTGACAAATACCTACCTATGTACCTGCATGACTACTACCTACCTATGTAACTGCCTGACAAATACCTACCTATGTACCTTTCTGACTAATACCTACCTATGTACCTTTCTGACTTATACCTACCTATGTACCTTTCTAATACCTACATATGCAACTGCCTGACAAATACCTACCTATGTACCTGCATGACTAATACATATCTATCTACCTTTCTGACTAATACCTAGCTATGTATCTGCCTGACTAATACCTACCTATGTACCTACCTGACTAATACCTACCTATGTACCTGCCTGATTAATACCTACCTATGTATCTGCCTGACCTATACCTACCTATGTACCTGACTTACTAAAACCTACCTTTGTACCTGCCTACCCAATACCTACCTATATACTTACCTGACCAATACCTACCTATGTACCTACCTGACCAATACCTACCTATGTACCTACCTGACCAATACCTAACTATCAGCTAGATTACGAGTTTTGCGGTTTGAGTGAAAAAGCAGCGTTAAGGCTCTTTTTCACTACCGCTGGTATAACGAGTCTTGCAGGTTTAGCTGCACCGCACACTTTTTTGGCCGTAACGCAACGTAATTACCGCTGCTTTAAAAAAGTCCTTTTTCAATGGGACTTCCATAGCCCGGTATTACGAGTCTGCCTGAGAGGCCAAAAAAGTGAGCGGTACAGCCAATACCGTCAAGATCCATGCCGTAAACTGAAAGTCAGTAGTTATGGGTTTTACGCTACAAAGCTGTACCATAAAAATCATAACTAAAGTGCTACAAAATTCACTAACACCCATAAACTACTTATTAACCCCTAAACCGAGGCCCTCCCGCATCGCAAACACTAAAATAAAATTATTAACCCATAATCTGCCACTCCGGACAAAGCCGCCACTATAATAAACATATTAACCCCTAAACCGCCACACTCCTGCATCGCAAACACTAGTTAAATATTATTAACCCCTAATCTGCCGCCCCTAACATCGCCGCCAGCTACCTACATTTATTAACCCCTAATCTGCCTCCTCCAACGTCGCCGCCACTGTGCTAAATTTATTAACCCCTAAACCTAAGTCTAACCCTAACACCCCCTAACTTATATATAATTAAAATAAATCTAAATAAAACCTACTATCATTACCTAAATAATTCCTATTTAAAACTAAATACTTACCTATAAAATAAACCCTAAGCTAGCTACAATATAACTAATAGTTACATTGTATCTAGCTTAGGGTTTATTTTTATTTTACAGGCAAGTTTGTATTTATTTTAACTAGGTAGAATAGTTACTAAATAGTTATTAACTATTTACTAACTACCTAGCTAAATAAATACAAATTTACCTGTAAAATAAAACCTAACCTGCTTTACACTAACATTTAACCTTACACTACAATTAAATCAATTACCTAAATTAAATACAATTACCTAAATTAGAAACCCCCCCCCCCCACTAAATTACACAAAATAAAAAAGAAATTATCAGATATTTAAACTAATTACACCTAATCTAATAGCCCTATCAAAATAAAAAAGCCCCCCAAAATTTAAAAAAACCCTAGCCTAAACTAAACTACCAATAGCCCTTAAAAGGGCCTTTTGCCGGGTATTGCCCCAAATAAATCAGCTCTTTTACCTGTAAAAAAAAATACAAACAACCACCCCAACAGTAAAACCCACCACCCACACAACCAACCCCCTTAAATAAAATCCTAACTAAAAAAACCTAAGCTCCCCATTGCCGTGAAACGGGCATTTGGATGGGCATTGCCATTAAAAGGGCATTTAGCTCTTTTTCAAGTGCCCAAACCCCTAATCTAAAAATAAAACCCACCCAATAAACCCTTAAAAAAGCCTAACACTAACCCCCGAAGATCCACCTTACAGTTTTTGAAGACCCAACATCCATCCTCAATGAAGCGGCAGAAGTCCTCATCGAAGCCGGCAGAAGTCTTCATCCAATCGGCCAAAGTCTTCTTCCAAGCCTGCAGGAGTCTTCATCCAGACGGCATCTTCTATCCTCATCCATCCGGCGCGGAGCAGCTCCATCTTCAAGACATCCAGCGCGGAGCATCCTCTTCAATCGAAGTCTTCTTGCAGAATGAAGGTTCCTTTAAATGACGTCATCTAAGATGGCGTCCTTGAATTCCGATTGGCTGATAGAATTCTATCAGCCAATCGGAATTAAAGGTGAAAAAATCCTATTGGCTGATACAATCAGCCAATAGGATTGAGCTCACATTCTATTGGCTGATTGGAAACTTCATTCTGCAAGAAGACTTCGATTGAAGAGGATGCTCCGCGCCGGATGTCTTGAAGATGGAACTGCTCCGCGCCGGATGGATGAAGATAGAAGATGAAGACTACTGCCGGCTTCGATGAGGACTTCTGCCGCTTCGCTGAGGATGGATGTCAGGTTTTCAAAAACTGTAAGTGGATCTTCGGGGGTTAGTGTTAGGCTTTTAAAAGGGTTTATTGGGTGGGTTTTATTTTTAGATTAGGGGGTTGGGCACTTGAAAAATAGCTAAATGCCCTTTTAAGGGCAATGCCCATCCAAATGTCCTTTTCAGGGCAATGGGGAGCTTAGGTTTTTTTAGTTAGGAGTTTATTTCGGGGGTTGGTTGTGTGGGTGGTGGGTTTTACTGTTGGGGGGTTGTTTGTATTTTTTTTTACAGGCAAAAGAGCTGATTTCTTTGGGGCAATGCCCTGCAAAAGGCCCTTTTAAGGGCTATTGGTAGTTTAGTTAAGGCTAGGGTTTTTTTTAATTTTTTTTTTTATTTTGATAGGGCTATTAGATTAGGTGTAATTAGTTTAAATATCTGATCATTTCTTTTTTTATTTTGTGTAATTTAGTGTCTTGTTTTTTTTTTGTAATTTAGGTAATTTTATTTGATTTAGGTAATTGATTTAATTGTAGTGTAAGGTTAGGTGTTAGTGTAACTCATGCAAGGTTTTATTTTACAGGTAAATTTGTATTTATTTTAACTAGGTAGCTAGTAAAAAGTTAATAACTATTTACTAACTAGTCTACCTAGTTAAAATAAATACAAACTTACCTGTGAAATAAAAATAAAACCTAAGATAGCTACAATGTAACTATTAGTTATATTGTAGCCAGCTTAGGGTTTATTTTACAGGTAAGTATTTAGTTTTAAATAGGAATGATTCAGTTACTAATAGTAGGTTTTATTTAGATTTATTTTAATTACATTAAAGTTAGTGGGTGTTAGGGTTAGATTTAGGGTTAGGTTTAGGGGTTAATAAATTTAGTATAGTGGCGGCGACGTTGGGGGTGGCAGATTAGGGGTTAATAAATGTAGGTAGGTGGTGGCGATGTTAGGGGCGGCAAATTAGGGGTTAATAATATTTAACTAGTATTTGCGATGCGGGAGTACGGCGGTTTAGGGGTTAATATGTTTATTATAGTGGCTGCGACGTTGGGGGCAGCAGATTAGGGGTAATAAGTGTAGGTAGGTTGCGGGCGACATTGAGGGCAGCAGATTAGGGGTTAATAAATATAATGTAGGTGTCGGCAATGTCGGGGCAGCAGATTAGGGCTTAATAAATATAATGTAGGTGTTGGCGATGTCGGGGGCGGCAGATTAGGGGTTAATAAATATAATGTAGGTGTTGGCAATGTCGGGGCGGCAGATTAGGGGGTTAATAAATATAATGTAGGTGTTGGTGATGTCGGGGGCGGCAGATTAGGGGTTAATAAGTGTAAGATTAGGGGTTAATAAGTATAATGTAAGTGTCAGTGATGTCAAGGGCGGCAGATTAGGGGGTTAATAAGTGTAAGATTAGGGGTGTTTAGACTCAGGGTTCATGTTAGGGTGTTAGGTGTAAACATAAATTTTGTTTCCCCATAGGAATCAATGGGGCTGCGTTATGGAGCTTTACGCTGCTTTATTGTAGGTGTTAGGCTTTTTTTCAGCCGGCTCTCCCCATTGATGTCTATGGGAAAATCGTGCACCAGCACGTAAAACCAGCTAACCGCAGCTTTCAGCAGCGCTGGTATTGGAGTGCTGTATGGAGATCAATTTTGCTTTACGCTCACTTCTTGACTGATAACGCCGTGTTTTTATAAACCTGTAATACCAGCGCTGTAGGGAAGTGGGCGCACCCCTCATAACGCAAAACTCGTAATCTAGCCGTATGTACCTAACTGACCAATGCCTACCTATAAATTAGGTAATGTTTAATTCTATGCCGCTTTATTATACAAGGCAAGGCAGACTCTGGTATCAGATCTGATGCTTTCCTCCTTGCATATCTGGCACATGCAGACTGAGAAACTATATGTAAAGAAAAAGGATAATTGCTGTATTGGTCCCACAGAGAATGCTCCTTTTAGTAGATTGTAAATAACCAGATGGTTAAATGATATATCTTCATGTATTATACCAGATAGCAATGAGTTACAGGACTTTAGAGAACTGTAAGACATATATCCTTATACTCGTGTAAGATTCGCCATCACGCAAACACAGTTACGTAAACCCAATTGTCCATACAACTGCCTGCTCAATAGTACACTTTATACTGTGGCTTCATTTGGCCTAAGACGACTTTGTTATTAGATATCTCCTCTTCGCATGCCAAGTTCTTGTTATAAAAATTGGCCTTCTCCAAAGTTCTTTTTTTATTACTGGCCAAGTTCCCCAGTTCTTGGCCCAGTTCCCCCAACTGCTGGCTCTGCTATTGCTATTTTGCTGGCTTGGGATGATACTACCAAGTCAATAATACACATATTTGTTCAGTTTAATGGACGTAGTTCAAGATCTCTCTGCTGAATCACTGAGCAATGGAGCAGAATCCAGGTAATATTATTAATATATCTATGATATATAGAATGTTTGTCATATCATGTATAGGAGAGTATTGTATCCAAGCTCTCTTAGATATAAGATTCTCATGCACACTGTCACACAAAGCTGTATGGGTTTATATCCTCAGTCAAATGTACACAACGTGCAAAGCCAAGAACATGAAATATGCCCCTCCAGTCTTTCGGCCAGACTAGAAGTGATGCGCTATTTAGCACTTTCGCTCACAAACATCGCCAGAAGTAGACTTTACCCGAGAGCGTATTACAAGTTGAAAGTAAATTGTTTGCATTCAATCGAAAGCTGATGCACACTAACTTCAGGACTTTGGATATTGCAACTTCTCCCCATAGACTTCAATGAAGGGCACAACTTACAAAAAACCTGACACCACGTTAGATTTACAGCACTAACCAGAAGTTAGTGATAAATATTTGATAATCTAGAGAAAACCAGAAGAAAAAAAATGATCACTTAGAAAGGACTCTTACCCATAAACCCCTAATTAGACAACACTTTAAACACATACGGCTAGATTACGAGGTGTGCGTAAAAAAGGGTAAAGAGGTCCTAACGCTGCTTTTTTACGCCCGCTGGTATTACGAGTCTTGAAGGTTTAGGGTGACCGCACACTTCTTTGGCCTTACCGCAAAACGACTTACGTAAACTTCGTTAAGTCTTTTTTCTATGGGACTTCCATTGCGCTGATATTACGATTCTGTCCTGGGAAGCCAAAAAGTGAGCGGTGCAGCCTACCCTGTCAAGATCCCTAACGCATTTAAAAGTCAGTAGTTATGAGTTTTACACTACAACGCTGTAGCATAAAACTCATAACTAAAGTGCTAAAAAGTGCACTAACACCCATAAACTACCTATTAACCCCTAAACCGAGGCCCTCCCGCATTGCAAATACTAAAATAAATTTTTTAACCCCTAATCTGCTGCTCCGGACACCGCCGCCACCTACATTATATTTATGAACCCATAATCTGCTGCCCCCAACATCGCCGACACCTAAATTATATTTATTAACCCCTAATCTGCCGACCCCAATGTCGCCACCACCTACCTACACCTATTGACCCATAATCTGCCGACCCCAACGTTGCCGCCACTATAATAAACATATTAACCCCTAAACCGCCGCACTCCCGCCTCGCAAACATTAGTTAAATATTATTAACCCCTAATCTGCCGTCCCTAACATCGCCGCCACCTACCTACATTTATTAACCCCTAATCTGCCGCCCCAACGTCGCCACCACTATATTAAAGTTATTATTAACCCCTAAACTTAAGTCTAACCCTAAACCTAACATCCACTAACTTAAATATAATTTAAATAAGTCTAAATAAAATTACTATCATTAACTAAATTATTCCTATTTAAAACTAAATACTTACCTGTAAAATAAACCCTAAGCTAGCTACAATATAACTAATAGTTACATTGTATCTAGCTTAGGCTTTATTTTTATTTCACAGGCAAGTTTGTATTTATTTTAACTAGGTAGAATAGTTATTAAATAGTTATTAACTATTTGATAACTACCTAGCTAAAATAAATACAACTTGACCTGCAAAATAAAACCTAACCTAAGTTACACTAACACCTAACACTACACTACAATTAAATAAATTAAGTAAATTAAATACAATTACCTAATTAAACTAAATTAGCTAAAGTACAAAAGAAACAAACACTAAATTACAGAAAATAATAAACAAATTACAAAAATTTAAACTAATTACACCTAATCTAATAGCCCTATTAAAATAAAAAAGCCCCCCCAAAATAAAAAAAAACCCCTAGCCTAAACTAAACTACCAATAGCCCTTAAAAGGGCCTTTTGCTGGGCATTGCCCCAAAGTAATTAGCTCTTTTACCTGTAAAACAAAATACAACCAACCCCCCCAACAGTAAAACCCACCACCCACACAACCAACCCCCCAAATAAAATACTATCTAAAAAACCTAAGCTCCCCACTCATTCGGAAGCACTGTTCCAAATGCTGCTTGATTGTGTTTCAGTTGGAAGGAAGATAGCTCCATGTATCGTGGTGTAATTGATATCACTAACCGATGTAGCGTCCATTCGAACACCTTGTTCTATACCATGTACCTTTTAACCCTTATAAATATTTTAATTAAAATTTATATGATTAATTTTTATTAGATATTGTGTATATATATATATATATATATATATATGTGTAGCACTTTATTTTAATGTATTTATGTTGTGTTTTTTGCAACTTTTTATTTAACCCTTTACGCAAGGAGGGATATTTATCAAGCCGTCAACCGCAAATACGCTGGAATTCCGCAGCGTAATTGCGGCGAGCCTGATTCAACCTAGTTATCAAAGCCTACAGACCGGCAAAAGTTGAAATTTGTGACGTAACATACGAAACAAATCGATGCTTACGTCATTACAGATGTTCTGAATACAAATTCGGCACTATCTGACAACTTTTGCAAGTTATCAAATTTCTAACAGGTACGCTCGCCACTATTCCGGCCCAGCGTACCTGGTTTTCAATCCGCCACGCCACCCTGGAGGCCGCGGATGCCATAGGAATCAATAGGAGTCTGAAAGCAGCGAAAGCTTATGTTCGATGCTGCCAGATATCCCATTGATTTCTATGGTAGAAAACAATTAAGTTTACACCTAACACCCTAAATAACCCCCGAGTCTAAACACCTTGATACCCTTACGGGTGATTATCCACGCTTTACAAGTACCCAATACATGCATACTTACATACAAACACCCCTAATCTGCTGCCCTGACATCGCCTCCACCTACATAATGTTATTAACCCCTATCCCCCCGCTCCCAGACCCCGCCACAACTAAATAAATATATTAACCCCTATCCAACCGCTCCCTGACCCCGCCGCAACTAAATACATTTATTAAACCCTATTCCGCCTCTCCCGGAAACTGCCGCAACTAAATAAATATATTAACACCTATCCCACCACTCCTGGACCCCGCCGCAACTAAATAAATGTATTAACCCCTAAACCCCTGGCCTCCCACATCACTATCACCAACTAAACCTATTAACCCCTAAACCGAAAGCCCCCCACATCGCCATAAACTAAATTAAGCTATTAACCCCTAAACCTAACAACCCACTAACTTTACATTAAATATTAACTCATCCCTATCTTATAAGTTAAAACTTACCTTTAGAATTAAAATAAACTATATTAAACTATTAATTAACCTACCCTAACTATTATCCTAAAATTACATTAAACTATATTAAACTATTAATTAACCTACCCTAACTGTTATACTAAAATTACATTAAACTATTAATTAACCTACCCTAACTATTATACTAAAATTACATTAAACTATTAATTAACCTACCCTAACTGTTATACTAAAATTATATTAAACTATTAATTAACCTACCCTAACTATTATACTAAAACTACATTAAACTAACAATTAAATTAACTATATTACATATTTAAAAACCTAACCCTACTTAAGTTATTTAAATATACTATAAAAAATTACTAAATTACAAAAAAATAACAACTAAGTTACAAAAAATAAAAAAAAACACAGTATCAAAAATAAAAAAGAATTACACCATTTAGCTCTTTTACTGCCCAAAGTCCCTAACCTAAATATTAAACCCACCCAATAAACCCTTAAAAAAACCTAACACTAACCCCAAGTTTTCGAAGACTGGACATCCATCCTCATTCAGGCGGCAGAAGTCCTCAGTGAAGCCGGCAGAAGTCTTCATCCAAGCGGGCCGAAGTCTTCATCCAAGCAGGCAGAAGTCTTCATCCAGACAGCATCTTCTATCTTCATCCATCCGGCGCGGAGCGGCTGCGCAGAGCATCCTCTTCTTCCGATGGTCAACGACGAATGAAGTTTCCCTTTAAGGTACGTCATCCAAGATGGATAGAATTCTATCAGCCAATAGGAATTAAAGGGGACAAAATCCTATTGGTTGATTGCAACAGCCAATAAGATTAAGGTTGCATTCTATTGGCTGATTGGAGTAGCCAATAGAATACAAGCTCAATCCTATTGGCTGATGAGTAGGGTTAGGTTTTTAAATATGTAATATAGTTAATTTAAGTTTTAGTTTAATGTCATTTTAGTATAATAGTTAAGGTAGGTTAATTAATAGTTTAATATAGTTTAATGTAATTTTAGTATAATAGTTAGGGTAGGTTAATTAATAGTTTAATATAGTTTATTTTCATTCTAAAGGTAAGTTTAAATTTATTATATGATAGGGATGAGGTAATTATAATGTAAAGTTAGCGGCTTGTTAGGTTTAGGGGTTAATATCTTAATTTAGTTTATGGTGATGTGGGGGGCTGGCAGTTTAGGGGTTAATAGGTTTAGTAAGTGGTAGTGATGTGGGAGACCAGGGGTTTAGGGGTTAATACATCTATTTAGTGGTGGTGGGGTCCGGGAGCGGCGGGATAGGGGTTAATAATTTTATTAAAGTTGCGGTGGGGTTCCGGGAGTGGCGGGATAGGGGTTAATAAATTTATTTAGTTGCAGCGGGGTCCGGGAGCGGCAGGATAGGGGTTAAACATTTTAGTATAGTGGCGGTGTTTAGTGACAGGGTATAAATAAAGTTAGGGAAAAGCCGAATAGCAGCGAGATCGATGACTGCTAGTTAACAACAGTCCGCTGCTCATCGCCCCGTTCTTGGTGCGTGACTTTTTGCCGTTTTTTTTTATAAATATGGAGATCATATTGAGGTCTGCGGCCGCAATGTTAGGCGATGTTAGGGGAGCATATTGGTGCTGGCGAATGCAGCACAGTTGACATCTTGATAATTCGGCCTCAAGGTATTCAGTCGCGCTAACCCGACAAGCACAAATTTAGTTTAGGCTTGTGCGCTCACATTTACTTTCAATTGCAATGTTGCGCCTGTGCTAACGATAGTGCACCACATGTAATTTAGCCCTTTGTTTATTATATTATACATATTATCATCAGCCACATCACTGGTGCAGATCATACCATGACTAGTGTTAGCACCTGCAAAATGTAAAGCAGATCGATAACAATGCACCTACTTCTCTTATGAAATCATTTGATCCAAGTCCTTTATCTTTACTTTACTGATTATTTTATTGTAAATGGTGGTGCAAAGTATTAAAGGGACAGTCAACACCAGAATTTTTGTTGTTTGAAAAGATAGATAATCCCTTTATTACCCATTCCCCAGTTTTACATAATTAACACTGCTATATTGATATACTTTTTACCTCTGTGATTAACTTGTGTCTAAGCATCTTCTGACAGCTCCCTGATCACATGACATTTTATTTATTCTCTATTGACTTTCATTTTAGCCAATTAGTGCAGTGTCTGCCACAAGCCACGGGCGTGATCACAATGTTATCATATGACTCACATGAACTAGCTCTCCCCTGTTGTGAAAAGCAAATAAAAAAGCATGTAATAAGAGGCAGCCTTTAAGGGCTTAGAAACTATCATATGAGCCTTCCTAGGTTTAGCTTTCAACTAAGAATACCAAGAGAACAAAGCAAAATTGGTGATAAAAGTAAATTGGAAAGTTGTTTAAAATTATTATAAGTTTTTTTGGACTTGACTGTCCCTTTAAGTAGTTACAGTTTGCGGTTCCCTGATATGCTAATATGTCTGAGTTTTGTGCTAAATTATATACAGGATTTGTAGCGAATTATATGCAGGATTTGGTGTAGATGGGTAAATAGTGGAAATTTATACCAAAAAGGGACTGTCCTATCTCATTCCATATTGACATCAAACACACAAATATAGATATTCATGGCAAATAAAAACCAGAGGTCCTGAACTCTGCTCATGTTCCTACAAAGCGTAAGTTTAATTTGCATTTGCATGCATAATACAAGTTGAAAGTAAGCACGTACCACCGAGCGCATCAGGTTAGTGTGACTGAAGACCTTGCGTAAAGGGATAGGGCTAAAAATAAATGTGCACCAAACACAACATAAATACATTAAAATAAAGTGATACACTCATATATATATATATACTATATAATAAAATGTATTCATATAAATATTAATAAAACATTTTTTCAAGGGTTAAAAGGTATATGGTATAGGTGTTTGAATGTAAATGGCTATATTGTGTATGTATATGTGCATATACAGTATATCTGAAACAACAAAGGGAAAACAGTGCACCTTTCACGTAGTAATTTATTCAAATGGATATCCCTGCAAAAACATTTGCACTTACTTTAAACAATGCATTGTGAGCTCATCAAATCCAAATCAGGAGTCATCAGTGTGTGTACCATATGTGCCGACCACAGCAAACGTCCCTCTGGTAAGTCTGGGGATAAAGTTGCACATAAGTGTGATATACAGTCCTATCACCCTAAAACTCCTGAGTGGGGAAGATGGGCTGACGATTACCCAACGCGTTTCATCTGCTAAAGTGTGCAGACTTTCTCAGGGGTCTCAGACCTATGTGAAAAAGATACCCCCCTCCTTGGGTGTTTTGTCCCGGGAACAGCTTTGACACACAGGGGTCGAATTATCAAGCTCTGAATGGAGATTGATGCCCCTGTTTAAGCGTGAGCCTTCAGGCTCGCTGGAAACAGCAGTTATGAAGCAGCGCTCTAAAGACCGCTGCTCCATAACTTGTCTGCCTGCTCTGAGGCTGCGAACATCAATCCGCCCGATCCTATACGATTGTGCTGATTGATACCCCCTGCTAGCATATGCTGTCGGCATTTATCTATGTGCGGCGGACGTGATACGCTACATCGTATCATGTCCGCTCGCACTGTAATAAATCGGTCCCACAGTCTTCACAGCAGAGAAACACTCCAAACACACTGGATTAGATGTAAAAGCCTTGACCTGGTTATTCACAGACAGTTTGCAGGAATACAGTTTTAACATAAACATAAAACAAAATCAATCCTGCACAATGGCGCTTACTAAACAGAATAAAGTATTTCTGACTAAAGTTGTGCGGCTTTTCCACACAACTGCAAAATTACAAAAATAGATTGCTAACCTCACAGACCTAGAACCTCTAGACAGCAGCTCAACTCCATAGCCTCCGTGTTTCTCATACAGGTTCTCACTAACAACCTCAGCACACACTATATAACAGGAGTTTATTAACCATATTTAGCTGCAGGTGAGAAAACCTTAGGCCTAGATTTAGAGTTGGGCGGTAGCCATCAAAACCAGCGTTAGAGGCTCCTAACGCTGGTTTTTACCGCCCTCTGGTATTTGGAGTCAGTCATTAAAGGGTCTAACGCTCACTTTTCAGCCGCGACTTTTCCATACGGCAGATCCCCTTACGTCAATTGTGTATCCTATCTTTTCAATGGGATCTTTCTAACTCCGGTATTTAGAGTCGTGGCTGAAGTGAGCGTTAGAAATCTAACGACAAGACTCCAGCCGCAGAAAAAAGTCAGTAGTTAAGAGCTTTCTGGGCTTACGCCGGTTTATAAAGCTCTTAACTACTGTGCTCTAAAGTACACTAACACCCATAAACTACCTATGTACCCCTAAACCGAGGTCCCCCCACATCGCCGCCACTCGATAAAAATTTTTTAACCCCTAATCTGCCGACCGCCACCTACGTTATCCTTATGTACCCCTAATCTGCTGCCCCCTAACACCGCCGACCCCTATATTATATTTATTAACCCCTAACCTGCCCCCCACAACGTCGCCGCCAGCTACCTACAATAATTAACCCCTAATCTGCCGACTGCAAAGCGCCGCTACTTACGTTATCCTTATGTACCCTAATCTGCTGCCCCTAACACCGCCGACCCCTATATTATATTTATTAGCCCCTAATCTGCCCCCCACAACGTCGCCTCCACCTGCCTACACTTATTAACCCCTAATCTGCCGAGCGGACCGCACTGCTATTATAATAAAGTTATTAACCCCTAATCCGCCTCACTCCCGCCTCAATAACCCTATAATAAATAGTATTAACCCCTAATCTGCCCTCCCTAACATCGCCGACACCAAACTTCAAACATTAACCCCTAATCTGCCGACTGGAGCTCACCGCTATTCTAATAAATGTATTAACCCCTAAAGCTAAGTCTAACCCTAACACTAACACCCCCCTAAGTTAAATATAATTTAAATCTAACGAAATAAATTAACTCTTATTAAATAAATTATTCCTATTTAAAGCTAAATACTTACCTGTAAAATAAACCCTAATATAGCTACAATATAAATTATAATTATATTATAGCTATTTTAGGATTTATATTTATTTTACAGGTAACTTTGTATTTATTTTAACTAGGTACAATAGCTATTAAATAGTTATTAACTATTTAATAGCTACCTAGTTAAAATAATTACAAAATTACCTGTAAAATAAATCCTAACCTAAGTTACAATTAAACCTAACACTACACTATCAATAAATTAATTAAATCAAATACCTACAATTATCTACAATTAAACCTAACACTACACTATCAATAAATTATTTAAATAAAATATCTACAAATAAATACAATGAAATAAACTAACTAAAGTACAAAAAATAAAAAAGAACTAAGTTACAAAAAATAAAAAAATATTTACAAACATTAGAAAAATATTACAACAATTTTAAACTAATTACACCTACTCTAAGCCCCCTAATAAAATAACAAAGCCCCCCAAAATAAAAAAATGCCCTACCCTATTCTAAATTACAAAAGTTCAAAGCTCTTTTACCTTACCAGCCCTGAACAGGGCCCTTTGCGGGGCATGCCCCAAAGAATTCAGCTCTTTTGCCTGTAAAAAAAACACATACAATACCCCCCCCAACATTACAAACCACCACCCACATACCCCTAATCTAACCCAAACCCCCCTTAAATAAACCTAACACTAAGCCCCTGAAGATCTTCCTACCTTATCTTCACCATACCAGGTTCACCGATCGGTCCTCGGAAGTGTTGATCCAAGCCCAAGTGGGGGGCTGAAGAGTGACGTCCATCCTCGGGCTGAAGTCTGGATCCAAGCGGCGGCTGAAGAAATCCATCATCGGGCTGAAGTCGGAAGTCCATCATCGGGATGAAGTCTTCTATTAAGCCGCATCTTCAATCTTCTTTCTTCTGGAGCGGAGCGGAGCTATCTTCTTCCAAGCCGACGCGGAACATCCTCTTCAAGCGACGCCTACTCGCCGAATGACGGTTCCTTTAAATGACGTCATCCAAGATGGCGTCCCTCGAATTCCGATTGGCTGATAGGATTCTATCAGCCAATCGGAATTAAGGTAGGAATATTCTGATTGGCTGATGGAATCAGCCAATCAGAATCAAGTTCAATCCGATTGGCTGATCCAATCAGCCAATCAGATTGAGATCGCATTCTATTGGCTGATCGGAACAGACAATAGAATGCGAGCTCAATCTGATTGGCTGATTGGATCAGCCAATCGGATTGAACTTGATTCTGATTGGCTGATTCCGTCAGCCAATCAGAATTTTCCTACCTTAATTCCGATTGGCTGATAGAATCCTATCAGCCAATCGGAATTCGAGGGACGCCATCTTGGATGACATCATTTAAAGGAACCGTCATTCGGCGAGTAGGCGTCGCTTGAAGAGGATGTTCCGCGTCGGCTTGGAAGAAGATGGCTCCGCTCTGCTCCAGAAGAAAGAAGATTGAAGATGCGGCTTGATAGAAGACTTCATCACGATGATGGACTTCCGACTTCAGCCCGATGATGGATTTCTTCAGCCACCGCTTGGATCCAGACTTCAGCCCGAGGATGGACGTCACTCTTCAGCCCCCCGCTTGGGCTTGGATCAACACTTCCGAGGACCGATCGGTGAACCTGGTATGGTGAAGATAAGGTAGGAAGATCTTCAGGGGCTTAGTGTTAGGTTTATTTAAGGGGGGGTTTGGCATTAGATTAGGGGTATGTGGGTGGTGGGTTGTAATGTTGGGGGGGGTATTGTATGTGTTTTTTTTACAGGCAAAAGAGCTGAATTCTTTGGGGCATGCCCCGCAAAGGGCCCTGTTCAGGGC
The DNA here is from genome assembly GCF_027579735.1 of Bombina bombina. Classification (NCBI taxonomy): domain Eukaryota; kingdom Metazoa; phylum Chordata; class Amphibia; order Anura; family Bombinatoridae; genus Bombina; species Bombina bombina. The sequence goes on along the minus strand of NC_069503.1, from coordinate 1,139,976,467 downwards.
TGGTAAGGTAAAAGAGCTTTGAACTTTTGTAATTTAGAATAGGGTAGGGCATTTTTTTATTTTGGGGGGCTTTGTTATTTTATTAGGGGGCTTAGAGTAGGTGTAATTAGTTTAAAATTGTTGTAATATTTTTCTAATGTTTGTAAATATTTTTTTATTTTTTGTAATTTAGTTCTTTTTTATTTTTTGTACTTTAGTTAGTTTATTTCATTGTATTTATTTGTAGATATTTTATTTAAATAATTTATTGATAGTGTAGTGTTAGGTTTAATTGTAGATAATTGTAGATATTGTATTTAATTAATTTATTGATAGTCTAGTGTTAGGTTTAATTGTAACTTAGGTTAGGATTTATTTTACAGGTAATTTTGTAATTATTTGAACTATTTTAGCTATTAAATAGTTCTTAACTATTTAATAGCTATTGTACCTGGTTAAAATAAATACAAAGTTACCTGTAAAATAAATATAAATCCTAAAATAGCTATAATATAATTATAATTTATATTGTAGCTATATTAGGGTTTATTTTACAGGTAAGTATTTAGATTTAAATAGGAATAATTTATTTAATAAGAGTTAATTTATTTAGTTAGAATAAAATTATATTTAACTTTGGGGGGTGTTAGGGTTAGGGTTAAAATTAGCTTTAGGGGTTAAAAAATGTATTAGAGTAGCGGTGAGCTCCGATTGGCAGATTAGGGGTTAATACTTGAAGTTAGGTGTCGGCGATGTTAGGGAGGGCAGATTAGGGGTTAATACTATTTATTATAGGGTTATTGAGGCGGGAGTGAGGCGGATTAGGGGTTAATAGCTTTATTATAATAGCGGTGCGGTCCGCTCGGCAGATTAGGGGTTAATAAGTGTAGGCAGGTGGAGGCGACGTTGAGGGGGGCAGATTAGGGGTTAATAAATATAATATAGGGGTCGGCGGTGTTAGGGCAGCAGATTAGGGGTACATACGGATAATGTAAGTAGCGGCGGTTTACGGAGCGGCAGATTAGGGGTTAATAATAATATGCAGGGGTCAGCGATAGCGGCGGCGGCAGATTAGGGGTTAATAAGTGTAAGGTTAGGGGTGTTTAGACTCGGGGTACATGTTAGGGTGTTAGGTGCAGACTTAGGAAGTGTTTCCCATAGCAAACAATGGGGCTGCGTTAGGAGCTGAACGCGGCTTTTTCGCAGGTGTTAGGTTTTTTTTCAGCTCAAACAGCCCCATTGTTTCCTATGGGGGAATCGTGCACGAGCACGTTTTTGAAGCTGGCCGCGTCCGTAAGCACCGCTGGTATCGAGAGTTGAAGTTGCGTTAAATATGCTCTAAGCTCCTTTTTTGGAGCCTAACGCAGCCATTCTGTGAACTCTCAATACCAGCGGTATTTAAAAGGTGCGGACAGAAAAAAGCATGCGTAGCTAACGCACCCCTTTGGCCGCAGAACTCTAAATCTAGGTGTTAGTGTGTAGGGAAAACCTGAGCTGGATTCCTCACCTACAATTTTCTGCCACATCCAAACTGTGGAGAGTATTACTGACCCAAAATATACAATTACATAAAATATTTTATACCATGTCTAAATATGTGTATGTATGTATCAATCTATCTATCTATCTATCTATCTATCTATCTATCTATCTATCTATCTATCTACCTAGCTATCTATCTATATGAAATACAAAATAGGAGATACAACACTTCAAACGTGCACACTTAAAAATAAAAATAAATATAAAAAATATGAGCGTATAGCATATAACAGGATATGTATGAAATTCCAGCTGGATTGATCTTTCCAAAAGGTGGTAAGAAGGTATTAGATTTGAAGAAGATTAATTCAGTTTAAACCTCATATAAAAAAAGTGAAATCTGTTTGGAAAAAGTTAAAACATTTCAGGTAGATGGGTACTCGCACTCCAAAGAGCTATGACTAAGCTCTTAGTTAGTGATGTCTCGAATTGTTCGCCGGTGAATAGTTCCCGGCGAACATAGCTTGTTCGCGTTCGCAATGTTCATGTTCGATCCACCCCCTATTCGTCATCATTGAATAAACTTTGACCCTGTATCTCACAGTCTGCAGACACATTCCAGCCGATCAGCAGCAGACCCTCCCTCCCAGCTCCTGGACAGCAGCCATTTTAGATTCATTCGGAAGCTGCTTTCTTAGTGAGAGGAAGGACAGTGTAGCTGCTGCTGATTTAATAGGGAAATTGATAGCTAGGCTAGTGTATTCAATGTCCACTACAGTCCTGAAGGACTCATCTGATCTCTGCTGTAAGGACAGCACCCCAAAAAGCCCTTTTTAGGGCTAGAATATCAGTCTGTTTTTTTTTCCTGTGTAATCTAATTTGCAGTTGCCTGCCTGCCAGCGTGTGTGTCAGGCTCACAGCGTATACTGTGCCCACTTGCCCAGTGCCACCACTCATATCTGTTGTAACAGTAGTGTAAATTTAAAAAAAAAAAACTTTTTTGACTGTGAAACATCAGTCTGCTAGTGTAATCTAATTGCAGTTGCCTGCTTGCCAGCGTGTGTGCCAGGCCCACTTGCTCAGTGCCACCACTCATATCTGTTGCAACAGTAGTGTAAATTTAAAAAAAAAACTTTTTGACTGTGAAACATCAGTCTGCTAGTGTAATCTAATTGCAGTTGCCTGCCTGCCAGCGTGTGTGCCAGGCTCACAGCGTATACTGTGCCCACTTGCCCAGTGCCACCACTCATATCTGTTGTAACAGTAGTGTAAATTTAAAAAAAAAAAACGTTTTTGACTGTGAAACATCAGTCTGCTAGTGTAATCTAATTGCAGTTGCCTGCCAGCGTGTGTGCCAGGTCCACTTGCCCAGTGCCACCACTCATATCTGGTGTAACAGTAGTGTAAATTAAAAAAAAAACTTTTTTGACTGTGAAACATCAGTCTGCTTGTGTAATCTAATTGCAGTTGCCTGCCTGCCAGCGTGTGTGCCAGGCCCACTTGCCCAGTGCCACCACTCATATCTGGTGTAACAGTAGTGTAAATTAAAAAAAAAACTTTTTGACTGTGAAACATCAGTCTGCTAGTGTAATCTAATTGCAGTTGCCTGCCTGCCAGCGTGTGTGCCAGGCTCACAGCGTATACTGTGCCCACTTGCCCAGTGCCACCACTCATATCTGTTGTAACAGTAGTGTAAATTTAAAAAAAAAAACGTTTTTGACTGTGAAACATCAGTCTGCTAGTGTAATCTAATTGCAGTTGCCTGCCAGCGTGTGTGCCAGGTCCACTTGCCCAGTGCCACCACTCATATCTGGTGTAACAGTAGTGTAAATTAAAAAAAAAACTTTTTTGACTGTGAAACATCAGTCTGCTTGTGTAATCTAATTGCAGTTGCCTGCCTGCCAGCGTGTGTGCCAGGCCCACTTGCCCAGTGCCACCACTCATATCTGTTGTAATAGTAGTGTAAATTAAAAAAAAAAAAAACTTCTTTGCCTGTGAAACATCAGTCTGCTAGTGTAATCAATTGCAGTTGCCTGCCTGCCAGCGTATGTGCCAGGCCCACTTGCCCAGTGCCACCACTCATATCTGGTGTGACAGTAGTGTAAATTTAAAAAAAAAAAAACTTTTTTGACTGTGAAACATCAGTCTGCTTGTGTAATCTAATTGCAGTTGCCTGCCTGCCAGCGTGTGTGCCAGGCTCACAGCGTATACTGTGCCCACTTGCCCAGTGCCACCACTCATATCTGTTGTAACAGTAGTGTAAATTTAAAAAAAAAACTTTTTTGACTGTAAAACATCAGTCTGCTAGTGTAATCTAATTGCAGTTGCCTGCCTGCCATCGTGTGTGCCAGGCTCACAGCGTATACTGTGCCCACTTGCTCAGTGCCACCACTCATATCTGTTGTAACAGTAGTGTACATTTAAAAAAAAAAAACTTTTTTGACTGTGAAACATCAGTCTGCTAGTGTAATCTAATTGCCCAGTGCCACCACTCATATCTGTTGTAACAGTAGTGTAAATTAAAAAAAAAAAAACTTTTTTGACTGTGAAACATCAGTCTGCTAGTGTAATCTAATTGCAGTTGCCTGCCTGCCAGCGTGTGTGCCAGGCTCACAGCGTATACTGTGCCCACTTGCCCAGTGCCACCACTCATATCTAGTGTAACAGTAGTGTAAATTAAAAAAAAAAAACTTTTTTGACTGTGAAACATCAGTCTGCTTGTGTAATCTAATTGCAGTTGCCTGCCAGCGTGTGTGCCAGGCCCACTTGCCCAGTGCCACCACTCATATCTGTTGTAACAGTAGTGTAAATTAAAAAAAAAAACAATTTTTTTGACTGTGAAACATCAGTCTGCTAGTGTAATCTAATTGCAGTTGCCTGCCTGCCAGCGTGTGTGCCAGGCCCACTTGCCCAGTGCCACCACTCATATCTGTTGTAACAGTAGTGTAAATTAAAAAAAACAAAAACTTTTTTGACTGTGAAACATCAGTCTGCTTGTGTAATCTAATTGCAGTTGCCTGCCTGCCTGCCTGCCAGCGTATGTGCCAGGCTCACAGCGTATACTGTGCCCACTTGCCCAGTGCCACCACTCATATCTGTTGTAACAGTAGTGTAAATTTAAAAAAAAAAAAACTTTTTTGACTGTGAAACATCAGTCTGCTAGTGTAATCTAATTGCAGTTGCCTGCCTTTATGCCTTTATTGCCTTTCATGATTCAGATAGAGATGTAATTTTAAACAATTTTCCAATTTACTTTTATCACCAATTTTGCTTTGTTCTCTTGGTATTCTAAGTTGAAAGCTTAACCTAGGAGGTTCATATGCTAATTTCTTAGACCTTGAAGCCCACCTCTTTCAGATTGCATTTTAACAGTTTTTCACCACTAGAGGGTGTTAGTTCACGTATTTCATATAGATAACACTGTGCTCGTGCACTGATTGGCTAGACTGCAAGTCTGTCAAAAGAACTGAAAAAAGGGGCAGTTTTCAGAGGCTTAGATACAAGATAATCACAGAGGTTAAAAGTATTTTATTATAAATGTGTTAGTTATGAAAAACTGGGAAATGGGTGATAAAGGGATTATCTATCTTTTAAAACAATAAAAATTCTGGTGTAGACTGTCCCTTTAAACGGGGAGTTTGGTCTGTCACTGTGAAGAGGGCGTAACCCTTACACTACCTGATCGATACAACATCATACCTGATGTTTTAAAGCACGTTATTCCAAACAATTTAGGAATGTTAGGTGATTTATGCCCTTTATGGCTTAAAACCAGACTCTGCATCAACTATGTCATTTTCCATGGGAGTTTTGCCATGGATCCCCGTCTGGCAGCGGATCATGTCTGACAAACCTCGTTGAATGCGGAGAGCAATTCGCTCTCCACCTTCAGCATTGCACCAGCAGCTCTTGTGAACTGCTGGTGCAATGCCGCCCCTTTCCTGCAATGTCTGTCCGCCTCCTTATAACTGGCTCGCCAGAAACACGGGCCATATGGAGCTTGATAAATAGGCCCCATAGTGTAGTGGTCGGTTTACAGGTTGTTACAGGTAGTGGAAATATTTTGGGAGTTCTTGTCCACATAGGGTCAGATATTTTGATGTACTTGGATAAACATTAATAATTTTTAGATATTTGTATAATTTTTCATCAGGAAACCGTTTGTTGTTGTCTTCTCTGTTTAGTTTATGTTATTTGTGATGATTTTGTTTATTTGTATTTTGTAAACCTGTCTCAATATAAGAAGGTGGCACAAGGGTTAAGTATTCACCTTTACAGTCTCTTTTGTAGCATGTGAAGATGGTTCGAATCCCACAGAGCCACATATATATTATATATTATTTTACCACTACAAACATTTATTTTTTATAATTTTTTATAATTTTTATGGCATAAGCAGCTGATGTTATTTGTTTTAAGTTACATGTATCCCAGATACTATGCTAAAGACTTTTTTGCTTGGAAGCCGATCATGTGACTGGTGATCATGTGACTCTTGCATCTGAGGAATCTTCACCAATGGAATACAGATGGGACGTTTAAAAAGCAGATGGGAGAGAAACAGCCAATAGAGGGCCAGATTACAAGTGGAGCGTTATTTAACGCTCCCGCTTGAGCCTTAACTTGAAGTAAGCTTTATGCGCTAGTATCACAAATTGAAAGTAAACATTTTTTTCTTGCGTGTTAACCAGAGGCTCGTAAAAAGCCAAACTTACAATATCACCTATTCTCCCTTAGAAGTCAATGGAGAAAAAAAAAGTGGGAAAAAAAGTAAATTTATGCTAACCTGATAAATTAATTTCTTCTACGATATGACGAGTCCACGGATTTCATCCTTACTTGTGGGATTTATCCTCCTGCTAACAGGAAGTGGCAAAGAGCACCACAGCAGAGCTGTATATATAGCTCCTCCCTCCTCTCCACCCCCAGTCATTCAACCGAAGTTAGGAAGAGAAAGGTGCAGAGGTGACTGAAGTTTACAAAAAATATAACCTAAATCTGTCTTAAAATAACAGGGTGGGCCATCCTTACTTGTGGAATACAATACCAAAGCTACAGGACACGGATTAAAGGGAGGGAACAAGACAGGAACCTAAACTGAAGGCACCACTGCTTGAAGAACCTTTCTCCCAAAACCAGCCTCAGAAGAAGCAAAAGTATCACATTTGTAAAATTTGGAAAAAGTGTGAAGAGACGACCAAGTCGCAGCCTTGCAAATCTGTTTAACAGAAGCATCGTTTTTAAATGCCCATGAGGAAGCCACAGCCGTAGTAGAATGAGCCGTAATTCTTTCAGGAGGCTGCTGTCCAGCAGTCTCATATGCCAGGCAGATGATACTCTTCAGCCAAAAAGAAAGAGAGGTAGCCGTAGCTTTCTGATCCCTACGCCTTCCAGAAAAGACAATGAATAAGGAAGATGATTGCCGGAAATCCTTAGTCGCCTGCAAGTAAAACTTCAAGGAACGGACCACGTCCAAGTTATGCAACAGATGCTCCTTCTTAGAAGAAGGATTAAGACATAAAGAAGGAACAACAATTTCCTGATTAATATTCTTATTAGAAACAACCTTAGGAAGGAACACAGGTTTGATACGTAAAACCACCTTATCAGAATGAAAAATAAGGCGAGTCACATTGGAGTGCTGAAAGCTCAGAGACTCTACGAGCAGAAGAAATAGCAACTAAAAATAAAACTTTCCAAGATAATAACTTAATATCTATGGAATGCATGGGTTCAAACGGAACCCCTTGAAGAACACTAAGAACTAAATTCAAACTCCAAGGTGGAGCAATTGATCTAAATACAGGCTTAATTCTGGATAGAGCCTGACAAAAGGACTGAACATCTGGAACATCAGCCAAACGTTTGTGAAGCAAAATTGACAAAGCAGAAATTTGTCCCTTTAAGGAACTTGCTGATAACCCTTTCTCCAAACCTTCTTGGAGAAAAGACAGAATCCTAGGAATCCTAACCTTACTCCATGAGTAACCTTTGGATTCACACCAAAAAAGATATTTACGCCATATCTTATGATAAATATTTCTAGTGACAGGCTTACATGCCTGAATCAAAGTATCAATGACCACATCAGAGAATCCCCGCTTAGATAAAATCAAGCGTTCAATCTCCAAGCAGTCAGCTGCAGAGAAATTAGATTTGGATGTAGGAAAGGACCTTGAATTAGAAGGTCCTTTCTCACTGGGAGTTTCCACGGGGGCAGAGAGGACATGTCCACTAGATCTGCATACCAAGTCCTGAGTGGCCACGCAGGCGCGATTAGGATTACTGAAGCTCTCTCCTGTTTGATCCAAGCAATCACCCGGGGAAGGAGAGGAAATGGTGGAAACACATAAGCCAGGTTGAACGACCAAGGCCTGAGGATCTCTCAACCTGGATCCGTATCTTGGGAGCTTGGCATTCTGTCGAGGCGCCATCAGATCCAACTCCGGTTTGCCCCATCGAAGAATGAGGGAGGCAAATACCTCTGGATGGAGTTCCCATTCCCCTGGATGAAAAGCCTGTCGGCTTAAATAATCCACTTCCCAGTTGTCCACTCCTGGGATATAGATTGCTGACAGATAACAAGAGTGGGTCTCCGCCCATTGACTTATCTTGGATACTTCTGACATCGCTAAGGAACTCTTTATTCCTCCCTGATGATTGAGGTAAGCCACAGTCGTGATGTTGTCCGACTGGAACCTGATGAATTTGGCCGAAGCCAACTGAGGCCACGCCTGAAACGCATTGAAAATTGCTCTCAATTCCAGAATATTGATTGGAAGTAGAGCCTCCAACTGAGTCCATACACCCTGAGCTTTCAGGGAATTCCAGACTGCACCCCAGCCTAGAAGACTGGTGTCCGTTGTCACTATCACCCATGAGGGTCTGTGGAAACATGTCCCCTGGGACAGATGATCCAGCGACAACCACCAAAGAAGAGAGTTTCTGGTCTCTTGATCCAGATTTATCAGAGGAGACAAATTTGTATAGTCCCCATTCCACTGTCCTAGCATGCACCGTTGCAGTGGTCTGAGATGAAACCGAGCAAATGGAATGATGTCCATTGCTGCCGCCATCAATCCAATTACCTCCATACACTGAGCCACTGATGGCCGAAGATTGGGCTGAAGGGCTCGACAAGTATTTAGAATTTTTGACTTTCTGACCTCCGTCAGAAAAATCTTCATTTCTATGGAATCTATCAGAGTTCCCAGGAAGGGAACCCTTGTCTGAGGGATTAGTGAACTCTTTTTTAGATTCACTTTCCAACCGTGAGTTCTCAGAAAGGATAACACTGTGTCTGTGTGAGACTTTGTTAGATGATAAGTCGACGCCTGAATCAAGATATCGTCCAGATAAGGCGCCACTGCTATGCCCCACGGCCTGAGAACCGCCAGAAGGGACCCCAGAACCTTTGTGAAGATCCTGGGTGCTGTGGCCAACCCGAAGTGAAGAGCCACAAACTGAAAATGTTTTTCCAGGAAGGAAAACCTTAGGTATTGATGATGATCCTTGTGAATAGGAATATGAAGGTATGCATCCTTCAAGTCTACGGTAGTCATATATTGACCTTCCTGGATCATTGTTAAAATTGTTCGGATAGTTTCCATCTTGAACGATGGGACTCTGAGAAATTTGTTTAGGCTCTTGAGATCTAAAATGGGTCTGAAAGTTCCCTCTTTTTTGGGAACCACGAAGAGATTTGAGTAAAACCCCTGCCCCTGTTCCAGTATTGGAACAGGACGAATTACTCCCATAGTAGAGAGGTCTTTTACACAACATAAGAACACCTCTCTCTTTATCTGGTCCACAGACAATCTTGAAAGAAGAAATCTCCCCCTTGGGAGAAATCCCTTGAATTCCAGTTGATACACGTGGGTCACAATTTCCAGTGCCCAGGGGTCCTGAACATCTCTTGCCCAAGCCTGGGCAAAGAGAGACAGTCTGCCCCTACTAGATCCGGACCCAGATCAGGGGCCACCCCTTAATGCTGTCTTGGTAGCAGCAGCAGGCTTTTTGGGCTGCTTACCCTTGTTCACAGCCTGGTTGCGTCTCCAGATGGACTTGGCCTTAGCAAAATTCCCTTCCTGCTTTGTGGAAGAGGAAGAAGAGGGTACTCCTTTAAAGTTCTGAAAGGAACGAAAATAATTTTGTTTGCCCCTATTCTTAACAGACTTATCCTGAGGTAAAGCATGACCTTTAACTCCAGTAATGTCAGAAATGATTTCCTTCAGCTCAGGCCCGAATAGGATCTTACCCTTGAAGGGAATAGCCAAGAGCTTTGATTTAGATGACACATCAGCAGACCATGATTTTAACCTTAACGCTCTCCGCGCTAAAATGGCAAATCCTGCATTTTTAGCCACCAATTTAGCAATTTGAAAGGCGGCATCTGTGACAAAAGAATAAGCTAGCTTGAGAGCCTTAGTTCTATCTAAAATATCCTCTTCCAAGGCATCAAACCAGAAAGCTGCTGCAGTAGTCACTGGAACAATGCAGGCTGTTGGTTGTAAAAGGAAACCCTGATGAATAAATAACTTCTTTAGAAGACCCTCTAATTTTTTATCCATAGGTTCTTTGAAAGCACAACTGTCCTCAATAGGAATAGTTGTACGTTTAGCCAGGGTAGATATAGCTCCCTCCACCTTAGGGACAGTCTGCCAAGTGTCCCGAATGGTGTCTGAAATGGGATACATTTTCTTAAAATTAGGACGGGGAGAGAACGGTATACCCGGTCTGTCCCACTCCTTCTTAATAATCTCCGAAATTCTCTTAGGAACCGGAAAAACATCAGTGTAAGTGGGTACTTCTAGATATTTGTCCATTTTACACAATTTCTCTGGTGGTACCATAATAGGGTCACAGTCATCCAGAGTCGCTAATACCTCCCAAAGTAACAGGCAGAGGTGTTCAAGCTTAAATTTAAAGGACATAATGTCTGAATCTGTCTGAGGTAACATACTTCCAGGTTCTGAAAGTTCTCCCTCAGACAAATTTTCCCTGACCCCCAACTCAGATCCCTGTGAGGGCACATCGGAACTAGCCAACAAAGTATCAGAGGACTCAGTATTCACATTAATTCCTGTCCTACTGCATTTACACTTTAACACTGGTAACTTAGATAATACCTCTGTAAGGGTAGTTGACATAACTGCAGCCATATCCTGCAGAGTAAAAGAATTAGACGCATTTGAGGAACTCAGCATCGCTTGCGTGGGCGTTAATGGTTGTGACACTTGGGAAGAATTAGATGGCATATCCTGATTCTCTTCAGACTGAGAATCATCCTTAGGCACACTTTCTTTACATAAAATATGCTTTTTACATTGTAAGGCCCTTTCAGTACAAGAGGTACCCAAAGTAAGACGGGGTTCCACAATGGCTTCTAAACACATAGAACAAGGAGTTTCCTCATGTTCAGACATGTTAAACAGACTAGCAATAGCCACAATAGTCGTAAATCACCTTATATGATTAAAAAAAAACTTTTTGCAAAAAAACGTACTGCGTCTTTAAGAAATAAAAAGCGCAACAATTTTTCTAAACTGCCCTAAAAACGTTCTTATCGCTAAACGATTGTAAATAACAGTTTCGTTTTTCCAAAAATTATTGCACCCTATAAGCAAAAGTGAAATCACCCATTAAGGAGACATTTTATTCAAAAAATATACTTAAATAATGACAACAGCCCCTGCACCTCGCCACAGCTCTGCTGTGGCGCCTACCTGCCCTCAGGGTACTAAAATTAGACTCGACAATGATCCGGTGACTGGAAAATAACTTTAGGCCTCACCAGAGCTGATGCCTGCTGCCTTCCTAGTGAGAGGAAACTGCGCGTCTGAGCGTGCAAAATAGGCCCTGCCCATCATGGACGTCGCATCTACAAACTGGCTAACCGCATGGGAAGCGGTTTGAATAAAGCCATGTGGTCCCCAGTACATACGATCTCATAACATAAAACTGCAGCCCTATTGACCTTAAAAAATAAAGATACACAAATCAAGCTGCCTCTCCCAGTGTCAAGCCCCAATATAGATATTGCCAAAGTAAATATCAATATGTATAGAAACAAATAGGCCTTTCAGTAACACCCTCAGTTTCATATAGGTCTACTGCTTACCCCTTCCCTTGCAGGGAAAAAAATGACAGCCAATTCTGATATAAAAAGTCTCCTCAGAAATAAAAGACTGAACATACCTCAATGTTGCTTAAAACATGACACCGTTCGCCACACTGTAGATTTCTCTTGCACTACCTTCAGAAGTTCTGTGGGAACCAGAAAGGATCTTAGTAACGTCTGCTAAGATCATCAACCTCAGGGCAGAAAAATCTTCTTTCTTTAATTCGTTTCTCCCAGAGGAAAATAGTACTCACCGGTACCATTTTAAAATAAAAAACTTCTTGATTGAAGAATCTAAAACTAACACCTCACTTTATCTCTTCCTATTACTAACATAGGCAAAGAGAATGACTGGGGGTGGAGAGGAGGGAGTAGCTTTATATGCAGCTCTGCTGTGGTTCTCTTTGCCACTTTCTGTTAGCAGGAGGTTAATATCCCAAAAGTAAGGATGAAATCCGTGGACTCGTCATATCTTGTAGAATAAATACCCTACTCACTTGTAAACCTGATCGCATATTCTCAAGTGCACTAACCCCACATGAAAATATGAATATTTCAAATTTCAATGTTCTTCACATAGAAGAATATGCTCTATTTATTCATAAACACAAATTTCTACATATACAGTATCTGATGGTATTTTGGTACAATACATATCTATACCTATATATACTGTATATATATATATATATATATATATATATATATATATATATATATATATATATATTATAGGTATAGATATATACAGATATATATAGGAATATCAATTTATAAATATTAAAAACATATTCCCCTATGTGCAGAACATTGGAATGTAAAATATTTGCAGTAAATACATATTTAAAACCTTTATTAAATTTGCATATTGCATAAATATGATTTCACATCTACTTAAATGCAAAGGGGTCAAATGCAATTTTATATATATTTTTATATATATATATATATATATATATATATATATATATACACATGTATTTATGTTTTTCTATGTGTATATATGTCTGTAAATACATATATACACATATAAACACATATGTACACATATGTAGCAATATATATATATATATATATATATATACAGGGAGTGCAGAATTATTAGGCAAATGAGTATTTTGACCACATCATCCTCTTTATGCATGTTGTCTTACTCCAAGCTGTATAGGCTCGAAAGCCTTCTACCAATTAAGCATATTAGGTGATGTGCATCTCTGTAATGAGAAGGGGTGTGGTCTAATGACATCAACACCCTATATCAGGTGTGCATAATTATTAGGCAACTTCCTTTCCTTTGGCAAAATGGGTCAAAAGAAGGACTTGACAGGCTCAGAAAAGTAAAAAATAGTGAGATATCTTGCAGAGGGATGCAGCACTCTTAAAATTGCAAAGCTTCTGAAGCGTGATCATCGAACAATCGAGTGTTTCATTCAAAATAGTCAACAGGGTCGCAAGAAGTGTGTGGAAAAACCAAGGCGCAAAATAACTGCCCATGAACTGAGAAAAGTCAAGCGTGCAGCTGCCAAGATGCCACTTGCCACCAGTTTGGCCATATTTCAGAGCTGCAACATCACTGGAGTGCCCAAAAGCACAAGGTGTGCAATACTCAGAGACATGGCCAAGGTAAGAAAGGCTGAAAGACGACCACCACTGAACAAGACACACAAGCTGAAACGTCAAGACTGGGCCAAGAAATATCTCAAGACTGATTTTTCTAAGGTTTTATGGACTGATGAAATGAGAGTGAGTCTTGATGGGCCAGATGGATGGGCCGTGGCTGGATTGGTAAAGGGCAGAGAGCTCCAGTCCGACTCAGACGCCAGCAAGGTGGAGGTGGAGTACTGGTTTGGGCTGGTATCATCAAAGATGAGCTTGTGGGGCCTTTTCGGGTTGAGGATGGAGTCAAGCTCAACTCCCAGTCCTACTGCCAGTTTCTGGAAGACACCTTCTTCAAGCAGTGGTACAGGAAGAAGTCTGCATCCTTCAAGAAAAACATGATTTTCATGCAGGACAATGCTCCATCACACGCGTCCAAGTACTCCACAGCGTGGCTGGCAAGAAAGGGTATAAAAGAAGAAAATCTAATGACATGGCCTCCTTGTTCACCTGATCTGAACCCCATTGAGAACCTGTGGTCCATCATCAAATGTGAGATTTACAAGGAGGGAAAACAGTACACCTCTCTGAACAGTGTCTGGGAGGCTGTGGTTGCTGCTGCACGCAATGTTGATGGTGAACAGATCAAAACACTGACAGAATCCATGGATGGCAGGCTTTTGAGTGTCCTTGCAAAGAAAGGTGGCTATATTGGTCACTGATTTGTTTTTGTTTTGTTTTTGAATGTCAGAAATGTATATTTGTGAATGTTGAGATGTTATATTGGTTTCACTGGTAAAAATAAATAATTGAAATGGGTATATATTTGTTTTTTGTTAAGTTGCCTAATAATTATGCACAGTAATAGTCACCTGCACACACAGATATCCCCCTAAAATAGCTATAACTAAAAACAAACTAAAAACTACTTCCAAAACTATTCAGCTTTGATATTAATTAGTTTTTTTGGGTTCATTGAGAACATGGTTGTTGTTCAATAATAAAATTAATCCTCAAAAATACAACTTGCCTAATAATTCTGCACTCCCTGTATATATATATATATATATATATATATATATATATATATATATATATATATATATATATATCTCCAACATTGGTGTGTCCGGTCCACAGCGTCATCCTTACTTGTGGGATATTCTCTTCCCCAACAGGAAATGGCAAAGAGTCCCAGCAAAGCTGGTCACATGATCCCTCCTAGGCTCCGCCCACCCCAGTCATTCTCTTTGCCGTTGCACAGGCAACATCTCCACGGAGATGGTTAAGAGTTTTTTGTAGTTTTATTCTTCTATCAAGTGTTTGTTATTTTAAAATAGTGCTGGTATGTACTATTTACTCTGAAACAGAAAAGGATGAAGATTTCTGTTTGTAAGAGGAAGATGATTTTAGCAGACAGTAACTAAAATCGATTGCTGTTTCCACACAGGACTGTTGAGATGAAGTAACTTCAGTTGGGGGAAACAGTTAGCAGTCTTTTCTGCTTAAGGTATGACTAGCCATATTTCTAACAAGACCATGTAATGCTGGAAGGCTGTCATTTCCCCTCATGGGGACCGGTAAGCCATTTTCTTAGTTAAACATAAAAGAATAAAGGGCTTCAAAAAGGGCTTAAAAACTGGTAGACATTTTTCTGGGCTAAAACAATTGCTTTACTAGGCATATTATGCAGATTCTAACTAATTATTGGTATTATAATCTTGGGGAATGTTTAGAAAAACGGCAGGCACTGTGTTGGACACCTTTTTCAGATGGGGGCCTTTCTAGTTATAGACAGAGCCTCATTCTGGGACTGTATAGGGGTTAAATGTAAAAACGGCTCCGGTTCCGTTAATTTAAGGGTTAAAGCTCTGAAATTTGGTGTGCAATACTTTTAATGCTTTAAGACACTGTGGTGAAATTTTGGTGAATTTTGAACAATTCCTTCATACTTTTTCACATATTCAGTAATAAAGTGTTTTCAGTTTGAAATTTAAAGTGACAGTAACGGTTTTATTTTAAAACGTTTTTTGTGCATTGTTGACAAGTTTAAGCCTGTTTAACATGTCTGTACCATCAGATAAGCTATGTTCTATATGTATGAAAGCCAATGTGTCTCCCCATTTAAATTTATGTGATAATTGTGCCATAGTGTCCAAACAAAGTAAGGACAGTAATGCAACAGATAATGATATTGCCCAAGATGATTCCTCAAATGAGGGGAGTAAACATGATACTACATCATCCCCTACTGTGTCTACACCAGTTATGCCCACACAGGAGGCCCCTAGTACATCTAGTGCGCCAATACTTATTACCATGCAACAATTAACGGCTGTAATGGATAACTCCATAGCAAATCTTTTATCCAAAATGCCTACTTATCAGAGAAAGCGCGATTGCTCTGTTTTAAACACTGAAGAGCAAGAGGACGCTGATGATAACTGTTCTGACATACCCTCACACCAATCTCAAGGGGCCATGGGGGAGGTTTTGTCTGATGGAGAAATTTCAGATTCAGGAAAAATTTCTCATCAAGCTGAACCTGATGTTGTGACATTTAAATTTAAATTAGAACATCTCCGCGCACTGCTTAAGGAGGTGTTATCTACTCTGGATGATTGTGACAATTTGGTCATTCCAGAGAAATTATGTAAGATGGACAAGTTCCTAGAGGTTCCGGTGCCCCCCGACGCTTTTCCTATACCCAAGCGGGTGGCGGACATAGTAAATAAAGAGTGGGAAAGGCCGGGCATACCTTTTGTTCCCCCCCCTATATTTAAGAAATTATTTCCTATAGTCGACCCCAGAAAGGACTTATGGCAGACAGTCCCCAAGGTCGAGGGGGCGGTTTCTACTCTAAACAAACGCACTACTATTCCTATCGAAGATAGTTGTGCTTTCAAAGATCCTATGGATAAGAAATTAGAGGGTTTGCTTAAAAAGATTTTTGTACAGCAAGGTTACCTTCTACAACCAATTTCATGCATTGTTCCTGTGACTACGGCAGCGTGTTTCTAGTTTGAGGAACTAGAAAAATCGCTCAGTAAAGAATCTTCGTATGAGGAGGTTATGGACAGAGTTCAAGCACTTAAATTGGCTAACTCTTTTGTTTTAGATGCCGCTTTGCAATTAGCTAGATTAGCGGCGAAAAATTCAGGGTTTGCTGTCATGGCGCGCAGAGTGCTTTGGCTAAAGTCTTGATCAGTGGATGTGTCTTCCAAGACAAAATTGCTTAACATTCCTTTCAAAGGTAAAACATTATTTGGACCTGATTTGAAAGAGATTATTTCAGACATCACTGGGGGAAAGGGCCACGCCCTCCCACAGGATAGGTCTTTTAAGGCTAATAATAAGCCTAATTTTCGTCCCTTTCGCAGAAACGGACCAGTCTCTAATTCTGTATCCTCTAAGCAAGAGGGTAATACTTCACAACCCAAACCAGCCTGGAAACCAATGCAAGGCTGGAACAAGGGTAAGCAGGCCAAGAAGCCTACCACTGCTACCAAAACAGCATGAAGGGATAGCCCCCGATCCGGGACCGGATCTAGTGGGGGGCAGACTTTCTCTCTTTGCTCAGGCTTGGGCAAGAGATGTTCAGGATCCTTGGGCGCTAGAAATAGTTTCTCAAGGTTATCTCCTGGAATTCAAGGAACTACCCCCAAGGGGAAGGTTCCACAGGTCTCAATTATCTTCAAACCAAATAAAGAGACAGGCATTCTTACATTGTGTAGAAGACCTGTTAAAGATGGGAGTGATACATCCAGTTCCAATAAGAGAACAAGGAATGGGATTTTATTCCAATCTGTTCATAGTTCCCAAAAAAGATGAAACATTCAGACCAATTTTGGATCTAAAGATCCTAAACAAATTTCTCAGGGTACCATCGTTCAAAATGGAAACTATTCGAACGATCCTACCTACTATCCAGGAAAATCAATTTATGACTACCGTGGATTTAAAGGATGCGTACCTACATATTCCTATCCACAAGGAACATCATCAGTTCCTAAGGTTCGCTTTTCTGGACAAGCATTACCAGTTTATGGCACTTCCATTTGGATTAGCCACTGCTCCAAGGATTTTCACAAAGGTACTAGGGTCCCTTCTAGCGGTTCTAAGACCAAGGGGCATTGCAGTAGTACCTTACTTGGACGACATCCTGATTCAAGCGTCGTCCCTGTCAAAAGCAAAGGCTCATACGGACATCGTCCTAGCCTTTCTCAGATCTCACGGATGGAAGATGAACAAAGAAAAAAGTTCTCTGTCCCCGTCAACAAGAGTTCCCTTCTTGGGAACAATAATAGATTCCTTAGAAATGAGGATTTTTCTGACAGAGGTCAGAAAATCAAAACTTCTAAGCTCTTGTCAAGTACTTCATTCTGTTCCTCGTCCTTCCATAGCACAGTGCATGGAAGTAATAGGATTGATGGTTGCAACAATGGACATAGTTCCTTTTGCACGAATTCATCTAAGACCATTACAACTGTGCATGCTCAGACAGTGGAATGGGGATTATACAGACTTGTCTCCGACGATTCAAGTAGATCAAAAGACCAGAGATTCACTCCGTTGGTGGCTGACCCTGGACAATCTGTCACAGGGAATGAGCTTCCGCAGACCAGAGTGGGTCATTGTCACGACCGACGCCAGCCTAGTGGGCTGGGGCGCGGTCTGGGAATCCCTGAAAGCTCAGGGTCTATGGTCTTGGGAAGAGTCTCTTCTCCCGATAAACATTCTGGAATTGAGAGCGATATTCAATGCTCTCAGAGCTTGGCCTCAACTAGCAAAGGCCAAATTCATAAGGTTTCAGTCAGACAACATGACGACCGTTGCATATATCAATCATCAGGGGGGAACAAGGACTTCCCTGGCGATGAAAGAAGTGACCAAGATAATTCAATGGGCGGAGGATCACTCCTGCCACTTGTCTGCGATCCACATCCCAGGAGTGGAAAATTGGGAAGCGGATTTTCTGAGTCGTCAGACATTCCATCCGGGGGAGTGGGAACTCCATCCGGAAATCTTTGCCCAAATAACTCAATTATGGGGCATTCCAGACATGGATCTGATGGCGTCTCGTCAGAACTTCAAGGTTCCTTGCTACGGGTCCCAAGGCGACCCTAGTAGATGCACTAGTAGCACCTTGGACCTTCAACCTAGCTTATGTATTCCCACCGTTTCCTCTCATCCCCAGGCTGGTAGCCAGGATCAATCAGGAGAGGGCCTCGGTGATCTTGATAGCTCCTGCGTGGCCACGCAGGACTTGGTATGCAGACCTGGTGAATATGTCATTGGCTCCACCATGGAAGCTACCTTTGAGACAGGACCTTCTTGTTCAGGGTCCATTCGAACATCCGAATCTGGTTTCCCTCCAACTGACGGCTTGGAGATTGAACGCTTGATTTTATCAAAGCGTGGGTTTTCAGATTCTGTAATAGATACTCTGATTCAGGCTAGAAAGCCTGTAACTAGAAAAATTTACCATAAAATATGGAAAAAATATATCTGTTGGTGTGAATCTAAAGGATTCCCATGGAACAAGATAAAAATTCCTAAGATTCTATCCTTTCTACAAGAAGGTTTGGAGAAAGGATTATCTGCAAGTTCTCTGAAGGGACAGATCTCTGCTTTATCTGTTTTACTTCACAAAAGACTGGCAGCTGTGCCAGATGTTCAAGCATTTGTTCAGGCTCTGGTTAGGATCAAGCCTGTTTACAGACCTTTGACTCCTCCCTGGAGTCTAAATCTAGTTCTTTCAGTTCTTCAAGGGGTTCCGTTTGAACCCTTACATTCCGTAGATATTAAGTTATTATCTTGGAAAGTTTTGTTTTTGGTTGCAATTTCTTCTGCTAGAAGAGTTTCAGAGTTATCTGCTCTGCAGATAAGGTGGTTTTGCGTACTAAGCCTTGTTTTCTTCCGAAAGTTGTTTCCAACAAAAATATTAACCAGGAGATAGTTGTACCTTCTTTGTGTCCGAATCCAGTTTCAAAGAAGGAACGTTTGTTACACAATTTGGACGTAGTCCGTGCTCTAAAATTCTATTTAGAGGCTACTAAAGATTTCAGACAAACATCTTCCTTGTTTGTTGTTTATTCTGGTAAAAGGAGAGGTCAAAAAGCGACTTCTACCTCTCTTTCCTTTTGGCTTAAAAGCATTATCCGATTGGCTTATGAGACTGCCGGACGGCAGCCTCCTGAAAGAATCACAGCTCACTCCACTAGGACTGTGGCTTCCACATGGGCCTTCAAGAACGAGGCTTCTGTTGACCAGATATGTAAGGCAGCGACTTGGTCTTCACTGCACACTTTTGCCAAATTTTACAAATTTGATACTTTTGCTTCTTCGGAGGCTATTTTTGGGAGAAAGGTTTTGCAAGCCGTGGTGCCTTCCATTTAGGTGACCTGATTTGCTCCCTCCCTTCATCCGTGTCCTAAAGCTTTGGTATTGGTTCCCACAAGTAAGGATGACGCCGTGGACCGGACACACCAATGTTGGAGAAAACAGAATTTATGCTTACCTGATAAATTACTTTCTCCAACGGTGTGTCCGGTCCACGGCCCGCCCTGGTTTTTTAATCAGGTCTGATGAATTATTTTCTCTAACTACAGTCACCACGGTATCATATGGTTTCTCCTATATATATTTCCTCCTGTCCGTCGGTCGAATGACTGGGGTGGGCGGAGCCTAGGAGGGATCATGTGACCAGCTTTGCTGGGACTCTTTGCCATTTCCTGTTGGGGAAGAGAATATCCCACAAGTAAGGATGACGCCGTGGACCGGACACACCGTTGGAGAAAGCAATTTATCAGGTAAGCATAAATTCTGTTATATAAAAAATACATATAAATCTTTACGCTTATAGATAGTCGCGGCTGGAGTTAAGAAAGGAACAGACGACAATTAAAAATTAAAAACAGCAATATTGATTCCATGTTGCAATAAAAAGTACAAGGCACAGCTCCCACAGGGAGAGAACTTATCTGAGTGGCGTAAATATGATACCCATGTCCTAACAAGGGATGGATGAGGTCCCAGACAATTCTCTCACTTGTAGTAAGGTAAGGTGGGCAGCCAGGTGGATCTAATTGTCAGGCTTTCCCTTCATACATTTGTATGTAGCAATACCATAAAGCGCTCTTTTAGAGGAGATATATTATTTACATTTTAATCTACCTTTAAAAAGCATTGGGATATATACAATATAGCAAATCATTTGTTAACATAATCAGTTAGTGGTCTTATTTTACATAATCTATCAAAATTTGGGTCAGTCAAAGGAAGGGCCTAGGCGTTATCTGGAGGAGGAAACTGTGTAAGGTTTGAGGAGGGTTCCAAAATAAATTGTCAATCTCTTGCGGAGATTGGGCCTTAGTTTTTTTGGAAGGAATATGGGTCAGTGTCACTTGTTTCCTCACTGTCTGAATTAGGACGGTATTCTGATTCAGAGGGGTCAATATCAGAGTCTGTATTATTAACATGCCTCCTCAACATTATACATTGTTTTCCATTTTTAGTTTGCCAAATCTATAGTATATATCTTGCTGCAATAAAACCCAAAATCTGGTAGTATAATATAGAGCAGATTACATCTGCGCTCTCTCTCCCTAAAATAATTCCAATAAAAGTTATAAAAATGTTACAAAAATAAATAAATTACAAAGCTTATTTGTTTCATTTTCTTATTTATTATTTTTTTATTCTCTTACGGATAGATTTAGAGTTCTGCGGCCAAAGGGGTGCGTTAGCTACGCGTGCTTTTTACCCCCCGCACCTTTTAAATACCGCTGGTATTTAGAGTTCACAGAATGGCTGCGTTAGGCTCCAAAAAAGGGAGCATAGAGCATATTTACCGCCACTGCAACTCTAAATACCAGCGTTGCTTACGGACGCGGCCAACTTAAAAAACGTGCTTGTGCACGATTCCCCCATAGAAAACAATGGGGCAGTTTGAGCTGAAAAAAAACCTAACACCTGCAAAAAGCAACGTTCAGCTCCTAACGCAGCCCCATTGTTTACTATGGGGAAACACTTCCTATGTCTGCACCTAACACCTTAACCTGTACCCCGAGTCTAAACACCCCTAACCTTACACTTATTAATCCCTAATCTGCCGCCCCCGCGATCGCTGACACCTGCATATTTTTTTTAACCCCTAATCTGCCGCTCCGTATACCTCCGCAACCTACATTATACCTATGTACCCCTAATCTGCTGCCCCTAACACCGCCGACCCCTATATTATATTTATTAACCCCTAATTTGCCCCCACAACGTCGCCGCCAGCTACCTACAATAATTAACCCCTAATCTGCCGATCAGATCTCGCTGCTAGTCTAATAAATGGATTAACCCCTAAAGCTAAGTCTAACCCTAACACTAACACCCCCCTAAGTTAAATATAATTTAAATCTAACTAAATAAATTAACTCTTATTATATAAATTATTCCTATTTAAAGCTAAATACTTACCTGTAAAATAAACCCTAATATAGCTACAATATAAATAATAATTACATTGTAGCTATTTTAGGATTAATATTTATTTTACAGGCAACTTTGTAATTATTTTAACCAGGTACAATAGCTATTAAATAGTTAATAACTATTTAATAGCTACCTAGTTAAAATAATTACAAAATTACCTGTAAAATAAATCCTAACCTAAGTTACAATTAAACCTAACACTACACTAGCAATACATTAATTAAATACAATACCTACAATTAAATACAATTAAACCTAACACTACACTATCAATGAATTAATTAAATAAAATACCTACAATTAAATACAATGAAATAAACTAACTAAAGTACAAAAAATAAAAAAGAACTAAGTTACAAAAAATAAAAAAATATTTACAAACATTATAAAAATATTACAACAATTTTAAACTAATTACACCTACTCTAAGCCCCTAATAAAATAACAAAGCCCCCCAAAATAAAAAAATGCCCTACCCTATTCTAAATTAAAAAAGTTCAAAGCACTTTTACCTTACCAGCTCTGAAAAGGGCCCTTTGCGAGGCATGCCCCAAAGAATTCAGCTCTTTTGCCTGTAAAAAAAAAACATACAATACCCCCCCCAACATTACAACCCACCACCCACATACCCCTAATCTAACCCAAACCCCCCTTAAATAAACCTAACACTAAGCCCCTGAAGATCTTCCTACCTTGTCTTCACCTCACCGGGTTCAGCGATCGGTCCAGAAGAGGGTCCGAAGTCTTGATCCAAGCGGCGGCTGAAGAACTCCATCATCGGGCTGAAGTCGGAAGTCCATCATAGGGATGAAGTCTTCTATCAAGCGCCATCTTCAATCTTCTTTCTTCCGGAGCGGAGCCATCTTCTTCCCAGCCGACGCGGATCCAACTTCTTCAACCGACGCCTACTCGCCGAATGACGGTTCCTTTAAATGACGTCATCCAAGATGGCGTCCCTCGAATTCCGATTGGCTGATAGGATTCTATCAGCCAATCGGAATTAAGGTAGGAATATTCTGATTGGCTGATGGAATCAGCCAATCAGATTCAAGTTCAATCCGATTGGCTGATCCAATCAGCCAATCAGATTGAGCTTGCATTCTATTGGCTGTTCAGATGCGCACAAAGTACGGGGCGATGAGCAGCGGACTGTGAGAGTTATCACTCATCCGATCTCGCTGCTCTTCGGCTTTTTCACAGCTTTATTGATACCCCTGTCACTAAGCACCCACACTAACTACACTGTTTTACCCCCTATACCGGCGCCCCCAGAGCCCCCCGCAACTCAATAAAGTTAGTAACCCCTAAACCGCCGCTCCTAGACCCCGCCGCAACTCTTATAAATGTATTAACCCCTAAACCGCCGCTCCCGGACACCGCCTCCACCTACATTATACCTAGTAACCCCTATCCTGCCCCCCTATACCGCCGCCCTCTATAATAAAGTTATTAACCCCTATCCTGCTGATCTTTTCACAGACTACTACCTGCTGGAGGTGTTTGGAGAATACACCCCCCTCTCTCTCAGGCAGCGCTCATCACTACAGTGACACAGGAAGCAGACCATCACTGACACCTGCAATACGCTTTCACAGTGGATCCACTTCCTGCTCAACAGAGCAACCGGCTTTCCTTCAGCTCACAGACTAAACCCAGGAACGTAAGCGCCCCTCAGCTTTTCTGTTTTGTACTTTCTACATTAACTTTTTCCTAGTTCTTTGGGGCTGCTACATCTCTCTTGGAGTACACCTCTAAATGCCAAGTAACTGAACTTTATGCAAACACCGGCAGACATTGCTCATCACGAACTCCAATTGTGGCAAGTTTGTTGTGCCTTTAATATAACCCATTTCTCTTTTCAGCGTACCAGATATACCTGTGTAATTTGAATATACTAACACTCGCATATTTGATCTGTTTTGTTGGGACCGCTTGTCAAGGATTTATGTTTAGCGCAAATTTACCAATGATCCAGCTTTTCTAATTCTCTGGTCTCTTGTGCTGCGGTCACCATTTGCAGAGCCTAATCGCTCTCTCAGTATATAACCGCTGCAGTGTTTACTGAATACCTTGCTTCCAATCACGCATTATTACTTAAGAACAGTATTTAACAAGGTGCATACTCATCCGTAGTGGCAAATTTTCGTCATTTGATGTTGTGTTTGTTATTTGCATTTTAATTAACTTTAACTAACTTTGATAAATTCTAATCCATTTTTATTTTAACAGAGTGATGTACGTAAGACTTGTTATTATTACTGTATAGTGCCCACTGAAATCAACACTCAGGTAGGAATAAGCCTTTTTGAATTTTGTATTTCCTCATTCAGCTGATTTCACACAAGCATATAATTAACATCAGCAGACTCCAACTCATTTGTGCTATATTAAATACAAATAGGGAGAGTAGCTTTGGTAGTTCACACTGAAGTTTAAATTGCTTCCAGGCATATATAGAAACTAATCTGTTTTTCTCATATTTCACAAAGTATTTATTTGTTTTTCTTCATATATTATATCATTGGCATTTTTAGATACTCACTTATCAACCACATTGCAGTCAGGCACCTCCAGGCAGCCATGAACAATTTTGAATTCGGGGACTGCCCGGATAGACATCTGAGAAAAAGGGCACTTAATTTACTTAATCAGACTAACATTGTTTCAACCAATTCTGAAAACTTTGACCCAAATGCCCTTTTTAAGGACCTAGAGAAATTATTAAATAATGACACCAGAGAATGGCAGGACCTAGTGTTGCTTGATAACTATGTCTTACATGACATAGTTCCCAGGGGACTAAGGTTGTATAAGAAACCAGCCTTTGAACTAGAGGAGGTAGAATTTAGCACGGAGTGGGATAAAGCTTTCCATGACTGCTCACTTACCCTAATTAAAATCCTCATCAAATATAGGGAATACAAACTGGATAAAATTAAAGTAGATCTAGATAAATTGTTCCCTAAAATTCAGAACTTTCAGAATATTGATCATTGGAAGAAACTCAATGATAGTATTCAAGAAAGAAATAATAAATATGGGTCTGACCTAATGAGTGCAAAATACAAAAAACTTTGCAGAGATATGGAAGACTATCAAAATGATAGGGTCTGTACTTACAAAACAAAAGAAATCACTCATACCATATCTGAGAATGAGACTAGAAATGACATATGCGAACAAAGACCATCCAATCATCATACTAGAAATCCACACATAAATTGCAATACATATCAGCCCCAACAGAATGAAAACCACAATAGACACTCAACTGAAAATTACAATAAAGGCCATCAACAAACTATGCAACACAATGGACAACGGAGTTTTAATGCCAGCTCACATTCAACAAATAGAAATAGAAATCAAAACACAAACACTTTCAATAGGCCTTTCTCAGTTCCCCACACAGGTGGTAACACAGAACATAGAGATGATAATCATCAATTTAACAACAATCATTATCGTGATAATAAAAATTGTAATTTTAGGAGAAATTCCAACACAGGAAACCACATTGCACATCATACTACAAATACGGGCTTCCACACTGCCAGGAAGGAATCCTGGCGAAGCAGAAATAATTCCAGCTGCTTCACTCCACCATATCTTAAAGAATCTAGATTTAACATTCCAACCACAAATAGATTCAATACTCTGGGACACTTGGGAAATGGTAACTCAAATATAGCTTTAAAGCCCAACTGGCAAATACAGGGGGCGAAACCTAAGTTTACACATTCAACACACAATACATCCAATCAGGATAATAGAAGTCACCAGTTGCATTTTTTAGATCTCGCCACTTCCCCAACAGGAAGATTTCGAAATCAAACACACGAAAACACAATAGAAAACCCAAGGCTTTTGCCAGGCAAAAGAAGAAGAGCAAGCGGGGATGTAGAGGGGGGAGAAAGATCCAACTTCTCAAACACAAAAAGAATGAGATAGATAAAAATAGAGCTAATATATTTAATCTTTCCACTGTACCATTGGGCAATAAAGAAATTAATCTTTTGGCGAAAGGCCTCAACTTTGCCCCCAAAAAAGCCCCAAACAAATTTCAGACTTACATTGATGTACAAAAATATATTAGAAACCTGACCCTAAAAAGGTATTTTTTTAAAAACACACCCAGAATTACACCGACATTGCCTATCACCTTGGACTACTCTGACCAATCTGCTTTGGCGACTCTCAATGAACTAGATACGGGGGTGACTTTAACTAATACATTGACTCAAAATCAATCAGATTTGTTAGATCTTAGCACACATGATCTCGAGGAAAGTATCAAACACAGTGATTTTAAACGTAAATCTAGTTTTTACCCCTACACATCCCAAGGCCAATTTGTAAATACTTTTAATAAACTTATATGTGATGATCTCACTAAACTTTGGGAAAAGAAAGGTGACAATTGGATACATAAATATAATGATAATTTAACAATAAGTGAAAGAAAAACACTTAAAGATTGAGAAAACAATTATAATATCATTATCAGGGCAGCGGACAAGGGTGGTGGGGTGGTGATACAAAACAGAGAAGATTATCTCAAAGAGGCTTTTAATATATTAAATGACCAAAGCACATACAAAAAATTAAACTTTGATCCCACCCTTAAATTTAAAAAGGAACTCAATATTATTTTGAAAGAAGCAAAAAATAACAACATACTTAATAATGATGAATTCAATTTCTTAACAGAAAACCACCCCACCATACCCACGTTTTATCACCTTCCCAAGGTGCATAAAACCTTAATATCTCCACCTGGTAGACCCATAATTTCTGGGATCGGATCACTAACCAATAACCTATCTGTATATATAGATCATTACTTACAGCCTGTAGTACAATCTACCAAGGCGTACCTCAGGGACACAATCCACACAATCAACACATTTGAAGGGTTAGATTGGTCGAATGACTTTCTGTGGGTATCCTGCGACGTATCGTCGCTATACACTTGTATACCGCACGACCAAGGAATCAAGGCTATTAAAGAAATACTTATTGAAGACTTCTCACCCCATCAACATCTTCAGTTTATTTTAACAGGCATTAAATTCATACTTTCACATAATTATTTCACATTCGACAAACAGTTTTATAGACAGATACAGGGAACTGCGATGGGGACCACATTTGCCCCATCGTATGCCAATCTCTACATGCATCATTTTGAGAACAATCGCATTTGGACAAATAACCCTTATCACAGTCACCTAATTTGTTATTTTCGGTATATAGATGATGTAATTATCATCTGGAGAGGAAGCGAAACACTATGTAAGGAGTTCATAGAACACATCAACACCAATAATTATAACTTAAAATTTACATCAAAAATAGATACCAAACAAATAGAGTTTCTTGATTTAATTTTATATATCAATGAACAAAACAAGGTAGCAGTGAAGAATTTTAGAAAACCAACTGATAAGAATGGGTTCCTTAACGCAGGTAGTGGCCATTTACCCAGATGGAAGACTAACATTCCCCTGGGGCAATACCAAAGGGTAAAGAGAAACTGCACCAAAATAAGCGATTACAATCAAGAGTGCGCTCTACTAGACTCTAGATTCATTGAAAAGGGTTATTCAGTTGAGTTATAAGAAACAGGCTAAAACTAAAGTTTCTCTAATGGACAGGAAAACTCTTTTACTTCCTACTGACAAGTCAAAACGAAGGAGACAATCTAACACATCAAACAATGTCAGATTTATCACAACATACAGTCAGGGCTCTAGAGAAATACAAAATATCCTAAAGAAACACTGGGGTGTGTTAAAGGCAGATCCTATACTGGGTGATGTTTTACCAGATCACCCATTGGTAACTTTCAGAAAAAATATGGATTTTAAAAACATTTTAGCACCCACAAGATTGCGTAATTCTAATAAACCTGGTATAATTAAGGATAAAACACACTGGTTACAACAAAAACCCGGCACCTACAAATGCGGGGTATCCAGATGTGGCATGTGCCAATATGTAAATAGGGAGGTTACCTTTACCAATTCAGGGGGAGACATAACATTCAAACAAAAATATAAGAGCAACTGCAGTACCACCTATGTAGTTTACTTGCTGAAATGTAGCTGCAATTTGATTTACATAGGAAGAACCAAAAGAAGTATACGGACGAGGCTGGGAGAACATGTCAATAATATAAAAAATGGCCTCATGACACACAGTGTGCCAGAACATTTTAAACTACATCACAATTCAAATACTGCATCCCTAAAAATCCAAGTCATAGACTGGATACCCCCCAACAAATTTCCAAACAGGCTTCTAACACTCAGACGCAGAGAATCATGGTGGATTTACCAACTAAACACCATGCAACCATCAGGTCTAAACTTAGAACTAGACCTGCAAGCTTTCATGTAGTTTCACTAAAAAACACTTTTTAAAAAAACACAACATCAGATTTTTAATTTTAATGTATACAACTACATATTGCTTTTAAACATTTATCTAGTTTTTAACATTCAAGGTTTTTTAACATAAAGCTCATTTTTGAATAGTCTGTACATGCAGTACAATTCATGTTCATCATTGTCCATTTTCATATCTATGTTTATATTTTAACGTTTATTTTTGCATTTAAGGTGATTACATTGAACAAATTTTATATGTTTTTCAGACATACAAATATTGCAAAGCATTTTTCCTACTTAACATGCTCACCTGCCAATCAGTTTCACCACACTTTGATTGGCTGGTAATCAATCATGCAATTAATGGTCCCTTTTATAAAGCCGGTAGGCACCATGCTTGCAACACTTCTAATTTTTCATCTCTTGAGAAAGTCTGGGCGTTCTCAGACGAAACGCGTAGAGTTTGTTTTATAGCTGTATGTTATACTATAACACAGTTTGGATGTAAAGATACCTTTATATGCAGTTTTTATTTGTGCATTCTGTAAGTAGCCATTTGTACGTGTGCTCTTACACTGAATTAAAGAATACTACACTTGAATTGGGCTGCGCCTGTCTTTGCTTTCTTTTCACAGACTCCTGCTGATCCCGGACCTCGCCGCAGCTAAATAAATAGTTTAACCCCTAAACCGCCGCTCCCGGACCCCGCTGCAACCTATATTAAACTTATTAACCCCTAATCTGCCCCCCCTACACCATCGCCACCTATAATACATTTATTAACCCCTATCCTGCCCCCCACTACACCGCCGCCACTGTAATAAAATTATTAACCCCTAAACCTAAGTCTAACCCTAACCCTAACACCCCCCTAACTTAAATATTAATTAAATAAATCTAAATAATATTTATCTTATTAAATAAATTAATCCTATTTAAAACTAAATACTTACCTTTAAAATAAACCCTAATATAGCTACAATATAAATAATAATTATATTGTAGCTATCTTAGGATTTATTTTTATTTTACAGGCAACTTTCAATTTATTTTAACTAGGTACAATAGCTATTAAATAGTTATTAACTATTTAATAACTACCTAGCTAAAAGAAATACAAAATTACCTGTAAAATAAACACTACACTATCATTAAATTAATTAAATAAATTACCTACAAATAACTACAATTAAATACAATTAAATAAACTAACTAAAGTACAAAAAATAAAAAAAGCTAAGTTACAAAAAAAAATAAAATAAGTTACAAACATTTAAAAAATATTACAACAATTTTAAGCTACTTACACCTAATCTAAGCCCCCTAATAAAATAACAAACCCCCCAAAATAAAAAAATTCCCTACCCTATTCTAAATTTAGAAGTTCAAAGCTCTTTTACCTTACCAGCCCTTAAAAAGGCCTTTTGCAGGGCATGCCCCAAAGAATTCTGCTCTTTTGCCTGTAAAAGAAAAATACAACCCTTCCCAACATTAAAACCCACCACCCACCTAATCTAACCCAACCCCCCCCTTAAAAAAACCTAACACTACCCCCCTGAAGATCATCCTACCTTGAGTCGTCTTCACTCAGCCGAGCCACCGATGGAACCGAAGAGGAGATCCGGGGCGGAAGAAGTCATCATCCAAGGGGCGCTGAAGAAATCTTCCATCCAATGAAGTCATCATCCAGGCGGCGCTGAAGAAGTCTTCCATCCGGGGCAATGTCATCTTCCAAGCGGCGTCTTCATTCTTCATCCATCCGAAGCGGAGCCATCTTCAGATGAGCCAACGCGGAGCCATCCTCTTCTTCCCGACGACTACCGACGAATGGATATTCCTTTAAGGGACGTCATCCAAGATGGTGTCCCTTCAATTCCGATTGGCTGATAGGATTCTATCAGCCAATCGGAATTAAGGTAGGAAAATTCTGATTGGCTGATTGAATCAGCCAATCAGATTGAATCAGCCAATCAGATTGAGCTTGCATTCTATTGGCTGTTCCGATCAGCCAATAGAATGCGAGCTCAATCTGATTGGCTGATTGGATCAGCCAATCGGATTGAACTTCAATCTGATTGGCTGATTCAATCAGCCAATCAGATTTTTCCTACCTTAATTCCGATTGGCTGATAGAATCCTATCAGCCAATCGGAATTGAGGGGACGCCATCTTGGATGACGTCCCTTAAAGGAATATCCATTTGTCGGTAGTCGTCGGGAAGAAGAGGATGGCTCCGTGTCGGCTCGTCTGAAGATGGCTCTGCTCCGGATGGATGAAGATTGAAGACGCCGCTTGGAATATGACATGGCACGGATGGAAGACTTCTTCAGCACCGCCTGGATGATGACTTCATCGGATGGAAGATTTCTTCAGCGCCCCTTGGATGATGACTTCTTCCGCTCCTGATCTCCTCTTCGGTTCCATCGGTGGCTTGGCTGAGTGAAGACGACTCAAGGTAGGATGATCTTCAGGGGGGTAGTGTTAGTTTTTTTTAAGGGGGGTTTGGGTTAGATTAGGGGTATGTGGGTGGTGGGTTTTAATGTTGGGGGGTTGTATTTTTCTTTTACAGGCAAAATAGCAGAATTCTTTGGGGCATGCCCCGCAAAAGGCCCTTTTAAGGGCTGGTAAGGTAAAAGAGCTTTGAACTTTTTAATTTAGAATAGGGTAGGGATTTTTTTTTATTTCGGGGGGGGGGGTTTGCTATTTTATTAGGGGGCTTAGATTAGGTGTAAGTATCTTAAAATTGTTGTAATATTTTTTAAATGTTTGTAACTTATTTTTTTAATTTTTTGTAACTTCGCTTTTTTTATTTTTTGTACTTTAGTTCGTTTATTTAATTGTATTTAATTGTAGTTATTTGTAGGTAATTTAATTAATTTAATGATAGTATAGTGTTAGGTTTAATTGTAACTTAGGTTAGGATTTATTTTACAGGTAATTTTGTATTTCTTTTAACTAGGTAATTATTAAATCGTTAATAACTATTTAATAGCTATTGTACCTAGTTAAAATAAATACAAAGTTACCTGTAAAATTAATATAAATCCTAAAATAGCTACAATGTAATTATTAATTATTTTGTAGCTATCTTAGGGTTTATTTTACAGGTAAGAATTTAGTTTTAAATAGGAATAATTTATTAAAGTATTGTGTTAGGTGTAATTGTAACTTAGGTTAGTTTTTATTTTACAGGTTAATTTCTCTTTATTTTACTAGGTTGCCATTAAATAGTTAACTATTTAATAGCTATTGAACCTAATTAAAATTAATTGAAAGTTGCCTGTAAAATAAAAATAAATCCTAAGATAGCTACAATATAATTATTATTTATATTGTAGCTATATTAGGGTTTATTTTAAAGGTAAGTATTTAGTTTTAAATAGGATTAATTTATTTAATAAGATAAATATTATTTAGATTTATTTAATTAATATTTAAGTTAGGGAGTTGTTAGGGTTAGGGTTAGACTTAGGTTTAGGGGTTAATAATTTTATTACAGTGGTGGCGGTGTAGTGGGGGGCAGGGTAGGGGTTAATAAATGTATTATAGGTGGCGACGGTGTAGGGGGGCAGATTAGGGGTTAAAAAATTTAATATAGGTTGAGGCGGGGTCCGGGAGCGGCGGTTTAGGGGTTAAACTATTTATTTAGTTGCGGCGAGGTCCGGGATCGGCAGGATAGGGGTTAATAACTTTATTATAGGTGGCGATGGTATAGGGGGGGCAGGATAGGGGTTAATAGGTATCATGTAGGTGGCGGCGGGGTCTGGGAGCGGCGGTTTAGGGGTTAATATATATATATTATAGTTGCGGCGGGGACCGGGAGCAGCGGTTTAGGGGTTAACATATTTATTATAGCTTGCGGTGGGCTCCGGGAGTGGCGGTTTAGGGGTTAATACAGGGAGTGCAGAATTATTAGGCAAATGAGTATTTTGACCACATCATCCTCTTTATGCATGTTGTCTTACTCCAAGCTGTATAGGCTCGAAAGCCTACTACCAATTAAGCATATTAGGTGATGTGCATCTCTGTAATGAGAAGGGGTGTGGTCTAATGACATCAACACCCTATATCAGGTGTGCATAATTATTAGGCAACTTCCTTTCCTTTGGCAAAATGGGTCAAAAGAAGGACTTGACAGGCTCAGAAAAGTAAAAAATAGTGAGATATCTTGCAGAGGGATGCAGCACTTTTAAAATTGCAAAGCTTCTGAAGCGTGATCATCGAACAATCAAGCGTTTCATTCAAAATAGTCAACAGGGTCGCAAGAAGCGTGTGGAAAAACCAAGGCGCAAAATAACTGCCCATGAACTGAGAAAAGTCAAGCGTGCAGCTACCAAGATGCCACTTGCCACCAGTTTGGCCATATTTCAGAGCTGCAACATCACTGGAGTGCCCAAAAGCACAAGGTGTGCAATACTCAGAGACATGGCCAAGGTAAAAAAGGCTGAAAGACGACCACCACTGAACAAGACACACAAGCTGAAACGTCAAGACTGGGCCAAGAAATATCTCAAGACTGATTTTTCTAAGGTTTTATGGACTGATGAAATGAGAGTGAGTCTTGATGGGCCAGATGGATGGGCCCGTGGCTGGATTGGTAAAGGGCAGAGAGCTCCAGTCCGACTCAGACGCCAGCAAGGTGGAGGTGGAGTACTGGTTTGGGCTGGTATCATCAAAGATGAGCTTGTGGGGCCTTTTCGGGTTGAGGATGGAGTCAAGCTTAACTCCCAGTCCTACTGCCAGTTTCTGGAAGACACCTTCTTCAAGCAGTGGTACAGGAAGAAGTCTGCATCCTTCAAGAAAAACATGATTTTCATGCAGGACAATGCTCCATCACACGCGTCCAAGTACTCCACAGCGTGGCTGGCAAGAAAGGGTATAAAAGAAGAAAATCTAATGACATGGCCTCCTTGTTCACCTGATCTGAACCCCATTGAAAACCTGTGGTCCATCATCAAATGTGAGATTTACAAGGAGGGAAAACAGTACACCTCTCTGAACAGTGTCTGGGAGGCTGTGGTTGCTGCTGCACGCAATGTTGATGGTGAACAGATCAAAACACTGACAGAATCCATGGATGGCAGCAGGCTTTTGAGTGTCCTTGCAAAGAAAGGTGGCTATATTGGTCACTGATTTGTTTTTGTTTTGTTTTTGAATGTCAGAAATGTATATTTGTGAATGTTGAGATGTTATATTGGTTTCACTGGTAAAAATAAATAATTGAAATGGGTATATATTTGTTTTTTGTTAAGTTGCCTAATAATTATGCACAGTAATAGTCACCTGCAGACACAGATATCCCCCTAAAATAGCTATAACTAAAAACAAACTAAAAACTACTTCCAAAACTATTCAGCTTTGATATTAGTGAGTTTTTTGGGTTCATTGAGAACATGGTTGTTGTTCAATAATAAAATTAATCCTCAAAAATACAACTTGCCTAATAATTCTGCACTCCCTGTACGTTTATTTAGTTGCGGCGGTGTAGGGGGGACAGATTAGGGGTGTTTAGACTCGGGGTACATGTTAGGGTGTTAGGTGCAGACATCTCCCATAGGAATCAATGGGATGTCTGGCAGCAGCGAACATGAACTTTCGCTGGGCCGCCGAGCATACCTGCTAGTTTTTTGATAACTAGCAAAAGTAGTCAGATTCTGCCGCACTTGTGTGCGGAACATCTGGAGTGACATAAGAATCGATCTGTGTCGGACTGAGTCCGGTGGATCGAAGCTTACATCACAAAATTCTACTTTTGCCGGTATCTAGGGCTTGATAACTAAGGCGAATCAGCCTCGCCTCAAATACGCTGTGGAATTCCAGCGTATTTGAGGTTGACGGCTTGATAACTACCCCCCATGGTATTCTCAGTATATAGTACAGGGCAGTATATATACATATATATATGGAGGCAATTATCAATTTATATTATTATTAACTAGATTATTATATTTAGCACTGTCGCTTGCGCGTTCATTTTGCATTTTGTGCATCGGGTTTTGCGATTTAGATTTTTTTCATGGTCAGGTTAGAGCACATAAAAACTTAGTAATCTTTAATCATGTCCGAACTAAATTACAAAATATTAGCTAGGTGGTATCTAACCCCCCAACGTCTACGAGCTATTTACCCCACTGCTTCATCTAGTTGTTGGAGGAGATGTGGTGATGAAGGTACTTTAATACACATTTGGTGGACATGTCCAAATTTAGGTGATTTTTGGCCCCAAGTAGAAAGACACATGAACAAAGTCCTAAACATGAATTTTACGCTCACCCCGCAAGCTGTTCTTCTTAATCACATTCCAAAACTTACGTGTCTCTATCGTAAGAAACTTTTGCTTATAATGTTAACTTGTGCAAAAAGATTAATACCTAGACTTTGGAAAACACAAGAGATACCCACTATAGTTCAATGGAGATCAGAAGTTGATCATGTTCTTAGACTGGAAAAAATGTACTATTGTTATCAGGGAAAGCCAGATATGTATTTGAATATCCAACTTATTTGGGAACAAAATATCTAAAATGTTCTATGAACCCCTAGTGAAACATTTGTTATGTATGGTATCCAAGCAGGGAAACTTGTCCCTTCCCCCAACCCTATTAACCATCTTCTTCTTCTTCTTCTTCTGCCTATTTCTGGGACTGGATCCCAACTCAGTTACTCTAATATTCAAATAATGTTACTGTTAATAATTTTGAAAATATCTAAGGAAATTGGGACTTTGTTTGTAAGTGTCAACATTCTACACGAAATGTTCCATGTTATTATCACATGTTGTAACGATATTATGAACGTGAACAATTGTCAAGAAACCAATTTTCAATAAAAATTACTTGAACAAAAAAAACTTAGTAATCTTAAAATGCATTATTAAAATATTAAATAAAAAAAATATTTTAAAAAATTCATAAAAATGATTAAACATTATTAAACATACTTTAAAATATTCTAAATAATCCTTAGAATATATCTATAATTTTTTAAGGTATGTTTATACTGTGTGAGGTTGTGTGGACACTTACTCCATCTCACTTCAAAATACATGTTCCCTCCCCCTCCCTCTATACTTCTATGAGTCATTATGTGCCCAATCCCCCCTCTCCCTTCCTCACTATGCTCCATAGCTCAGGGTCCCACCTGGTCCCACCCCATCCCTCCCTCCCAAACAATCTTTCTGTACATAGGGTCCCTAGGCCTATATTATTCTTCATGGTTTTATACATATAAATATATTTTTAATTACTTAAAAAAAATTGTGAAAAAAATTGAGAATACAAACAAAAACAGAATTTATGCTTACCTGATAAATTTCTTTCTCTTGTGATGTATCAAGTCCACGGATTCATCCATACTTGTGGGATATTCTCCGTCCTAACAGGAAGTGGCAAAGAGAGCACCCACAGCAGAGCTGTCTATATAGCTCCTCCCTTAGCTCCACCCCCCCAGTCATTCGACCGAAGGCTAGGAAGAAAAAGGAGAAACTATAGGGTGCAGAGGTGACTGAAGTTTTTAAAATAAAATATACTACCTGTCTTAAACAGACAGGGCGGGCCGTGGACTCGATACATCACAAGAGAAAGAAATTTATCAGGTAAGCATAAATTCTGTTTTCTCTTGTAAGATGTATCGAGTCCACGGATTCATCCATACTTGTGGGATACCAATACCAAAGCTTTAGGACACGGATGAAGGGAGGGACAAGACAGGTACCTTAAACGGAAGGCACCACTGCTTGTAGAACCTTTCTCCCAAAAATAGCCTCCGAAGAAGCAAAAGTATCGAATTTGTAAAATTTGGAAAAAGTATGAAGCGAAGACCAAGTCGCCACCTTACAAATCTGTTCAACTGAAGCCTCATTTTTAAAAGCCCATGTGGAAGCCACTGCTCTAGCAGAATGAGCAGTAATTCTTTCAGGAGGCTGCTGGCCAGCAGTCTCATAAGCCAAACGGATGATGCTTTTCAGCCAAAAAGAAAGAGAGGTAGCCGTAGCCTTTTGACCTCTCCGCTTACCAGAGAAAACAACAAACAATGAAGATGTTTGACGGAAATCTTTAGTTGCTTGTAAGTAGAACTTTAAAGCATGAACCACATCAAGATTGTGCAACAGACGTTCCTTCTTTGATAAAGGATTAGGTCACAGTGAAGGAACAACAATTTCCTGATTGATATTCCTATTAGAAACAACCTTAGGAAGGAATCCAGGTTTGGTACGCAAAACCACCTTATCTGCATGGAAAACAAGGTAAGGTGAGTCACACTGTAAAGCAGATAACTCAGAAACTTTTCAAGCCGAAGAGATAGCTACTAAAAACAAAACTTTCCAAGATAGAAGCTTAATATCTATGGAATGCATAGGTTCAAATGGAAGCCCTTGAAGAACTTTAAGAACTAAGTTTAGTCTCCATGGCGGAACAACAGGTTTAAATAAAGTCTTGATCCTGACTAAGGCCTGACTAAACGCTTGAATGTCTGGTACATCTGCCAGACGTTTGTGTAAAAGAATAGACAAAGCAGATATCTGTCCTTTTAAGGAACTAGCTGATAATCCCTTCTCCAATCCTTCTTGGAGAAAAGACAATATTCTAGGAATCCTAATCTTACTCCATGAGTAATCCTTGGATTCACACCAATAAAGATATTTGCGCCAAATCTTATGATAGATTTTCCTGGTGACAGGCTTTCTAGCTTGAATCAGGGTATCAATGACTGACTCAGAGAAACCACGCTTTGATAGAATCAGGCGTTCAATCTCCAAGCAGTCATACGCAGAGAATTTAGATTTGGATGCTTGAACGGACCTTGGATTAGAAGGTCCTGCCTCATTGGCAGAGTCCACAGTGGAACAGATGACATGTCCATTAGGTCTGCATACCAAGTCCTGCGTGGCCACGCAGGTGCTATCAGAATCACCAAAGCTCTCTCCTGCTTGATTCTGGCAACCAGACGTGGGAGGAGAGGAAACGGTGGAAATACATAGGCCAGATTGAAGGACCAGGGCACTGCTAGAGCATCTATCAGTACCGCCTGGGGATCCCGGGACCTGGATCTGTAACGAGGAAGTTTGGAATTCTGACGGGACGCCATCAGATCCAATTCTGGTGTGCCCCATAGCTGAGTCAGCTGGGCAAATACCTCCGGATGGAGTTCCCACTCCCCCAGATGAAAAGTCTGATGACTTAGGAAATCCGCCTCCCAGTTCTCTACCCCTGGAATATGGATTGCTGAGAGATGGCAAGAGTAATCCTCCGCCCATCGGATTATTTTGGTTACCTCCATCATCGCTAGAGAACTTTGTGTTCCTCCTTGATGATTGATATAAGCTACAGTCGTGATGTTGTCCGACTGAAATCTGATGAATTTGGCCGCAGCTAGCTGAGGCCACGCCTGAAACACATTGAATATTGCTCTCAGTTCTAGAATGTTTATCGGGAGGAGAGTTTCCTCCCGAGACCATAAGCCCTGTGCTTTCAGGGAGTTCCAGACTGCACCCCAGCCTAGTAGGCTGGCAGCTGTCGTTACTATGAGCCACTCTGGTCTGCGGAAACACATTCCCTGAGACAAGTGGTCCTGAGACAACCACCAGAGAAGAGAATCTCTGGTCTCCTGGTCCAGATGCAGTTGAGGAGATAAACCTGCATAATCCCCATTCCACTATTTGAGCATGCATAGTTGCAGTGGTCTGAGGTGTAGGCGGGCAAAAGGAACTATGTCCATTGCCGCTACCATGAGTCCGATTACCTCCATACACTGAGCCACTGATGGCCGAGGAATGGAATGAACAGCTCGGCAAGTGGTTAAGAGTTTTGACTTTCTGACCTCCGTCAGAAATATTTTCATTTCTACCGAGTCTATCAGAGTCCCTAGGAAGGAAACTCTTGTGAGAGGGAAGAGAGAACTCTTTTTAATGTTCACCTTCCACCCGTGAGATCTCAGAAAAGCCCTAGCACCTTTGTGAAAATTCTGGGAGCCGTGGCCAACCCGAAGGGAAGGGCCACGAACTGGTAATGCCTGTCCAGAAAGGCGAATCTGAGGAATTGATGATGATCTCTGTGAATAGGGATGTGTAGATACACATCCTTTAAGTCCACGGTAGTCATATATTGACCCTCCTGGATCAACGGTAGAATAGTCCGAAAAGTCTCCATCTTGAAAGATGGTACTCTGGGGAATTTGTTTAGAATTTTGAGATCCAAGATTGGTCTGAAAATTTCCTCGTTTTTGGGAACCACAAACAGATTTGAGTAAAACCCTAGCCCTTGTTCCACTTTTGGAACTGGGCAGATCACTCCCATGGTATGTAGGTCTTCTACACAGCGTAAGAACGCCTCTCTCTTTGTCTGGTTTGCAGACAATTGAGAAATGTGAAATCTCCCCCTTGGGGGGGAGTCTTTGAAGTCTAGAAGATATCCCTGGGACACAATTTCTAAAGCCCAGGAATTGTGAACTGTTACAGAAGCATTAGTTATTTTGTTGTGAAGAGCTTATTTCCCAGCAGCAATGCCTGAACCAGCAAGCCAGCGCCTAAGAAGGGCTCCAAGAAAACCGTAACAAGTATCATTTCATAAAGAGTTAACTCTTTTTTTTCAGCTTTTAGAAACTATTGTCTAATCACCTCTGGAGCCAGACTGCTAATTGATAAGATGAACTTGTAAACTTGTTATCTTAAGTACTGTAATCCTATTGTGGCCTGTCAAAGGACAGTGCTCTCTATCTAAATGTGTGATGGGGGATTTTGTGCTTCCCCCCCTCTCCCCCTGGGAGTGCCCTGTGTGCATGTAACCTTAATAAAAAGCAGGCTGGGCATCCCAGTCCTGAGTTCTTGTTTGACCCTCAATCGCAGCGTTGACTCGTTTTTGTGGGCAGAAGGGTATCCTAGCGGTACTGCAGCTAAGGGAGATTATTCTATATTTGCGAGACTCATATAGAATACTATGGAAAGCAGCTTCTCCCCTCTTTAGCAATAGGGATCCAGGCTACTAAGCGGTCCATCTCTCAGCGAGACTAAGGGTAACCGTAACATTTGGCGGCAGCGGCGGGATTTTCCTGGATTTCCTAGGAGAGGTACAGAACTGATGGAGAGCGCTTACGAAAAATTGAAGCGTACAACCCAAAAGGATTTACTTGAAAGCAGAGGGGGGTACGCCAGCAACCGGCCGAGGAGAGAGCTGATCGCAGAATTGACCGAACTGGATCAGAGCTTCACAATGGCGGAAACACCGACCACGATTAGTGACGAAAAAACCAGGATTGTTCGGGAAAGGCTCTCATTATACGGGCCGAACCCCTCCATGGAATTGGTACAGCAGTTGATGGCAGAGGCGGACGAGGATATACGAGAGACTCGAGCCCACGAACTCAACCTAGCGAATGCACACCGCAATGCTGAAGCCCCGCAGGTAATCATCCCTGTCGAAAATGCTGGGAGGCCCAAGATACCCTATGCGGCATTTCGACCCTTCCTAGAGAGCGAGACAGGGATTGATGAATATTTGGCGGACTTCGAAAGGCAATGTGCCCTGCACCAGATTCCCAACAGAGAGTGGCCCACGATATTGTCTGGGAAACTATCCGGGCGAGCCCTGGAAGCCTTTCGTACTCTGGGTGCTGAGGAAGTGACACAGTATGAGCTAGTTAAGGAGACACTGTTGCGACGGTACGCTGTAACTCCGGACACGTATCGCCGACAGTTTCGGGGCACGGAAAAGAAGCCTAACGATACCCATATGGAATGGGCGCACCGAATGCGGAGAGCGGCAAATCACTGGCTGAGCGGAAGTAAAGCGGTGACTGGGGAGGAAATTTTACAATTGTTTCTCTTAGAACATTTTTATAATGGCATGGAACAGCAAGGGAAGGAATGGCTGCGAGACAGGCGGCCTTCTACCTTAGAAGAAGCAGCCAAATTGGCCGATGAACATTATGACTCCCGTCTTCACGAACCCATGAACTACCGAGCTCCAGCACGGGTCGAACCCAGAGAGGTTTACCGTGCACCCCCTCGTACTGAATTCCGAGCCCCGGGGGGGATGTGTACAAAATTCAAACAGCTAAAGTGCATCTTGATTGGGGAGCGGGAAAGGGGGCTGTGAACGTGGGCCTAATGGATAATTTACCTGCCGAAGTACTACTGGGCAACGATTTGGGCCCCATGACTTCTGCCTATGCTCCAGTATGCAACAACGAGGCGGACCCAGTGACTACACGGGCCCAAGCCCGGACGGAGCGAGAGCTCTCACCAGTGCGGGAGACACAGGTAAGACCTACCCCGACCTTGCCTGACAGGTTAGGCCCCATACCCTGGGACACCCCAG
This sequence comes from Bombina bombina, assembly GCF_027579735.1. Taxonomy (NCBI): domain Eukaryota; kingdom Metazoa; phylum Chordata; class Amphibia; order Anura; family Bombinatoridae; genus Bombina; species Bombina bombina. Next base: position 1,139,936,097 of record NC_069503.1, on the reverse strand, counting down.
ATGCTTTCGAGGCAGAGTCTAAGACTGACCCGACCTTACAAAAGTACCGGGAACGAGCAGAGACCGGAGGGGGCGGGGCAGATAACGAAACATTCTTATGGGAAAAAGGGAAACTATACCGCTGGACAGAGAAAAGGGGACAGCGTAGGCGACAGCTGGTAGTGCCCCACAAATACCGTCAAGAAATCCTCAAAATAGGCCACGACATCCCCTTAGCAGGCCACCTAGCCGTTACCCGTACCCTACACCGCATTACTCACACGTTCTTTTGGCCAGGGGTGCACGCTGACGTTAGAACTTACTGTAACACCTGCGATGTGTGTCAACGAGTAGGAAGGCGAGGCGATCACCCTAAAGCCCAGCTAGTAAATATGCCCATTGTAGAGGAACCCTTCAGCCGGGTTGCTATTGACCTAGTGGGACCACTGGCTACCCCTAGTCCCTCCGGTAAGCGATACATTCTTACCGTAGTGGACTACGCTACCAGGTACCCAGAGGCTGTCGCCCTATCCAACATACAAGCGGATACGGTAGCGAATGCACTAGTACAGGTGTTCTCCCAGGTAGGATTTCCAAAAGAAATCCTATCCGACCGAGGCACCCAATTTACGGCTGAATTGACCCAACAACTCTGGCAGGTTTGCAAAATTAAGTCCCTCCTGAGCTCCCCATACCACCCCCAGACGAACGGGCTGTGTGAGAGGTTCAATGGGACCCTCAAGCAAATGCTCAAGACGTTCACTCAGGAATACCGAGACTGGGAACGCTTCCTGCCGCACCTCCTATTTGCTTATCGGGAGGTGCCCCAGGAAACGACAGGGTTCTCTCCCTTCGAGTTGCTCTACGGAAGAAAGGTACGGGGACCCCTAAACCTGATCCGGGAGCACTGGGAGGGAGAGATGGAGGCTGACGGTGTCCCCATTGTGCCATACGTGCTGGAACTCAGGGACCGAATGGAGCAATTAGCCAAATCCGTGCGGGCTAATCTCCAGTTGGCCCAGAGAAGACAGAAAGTATGGTACGATCGGGGGGCCAGAAAGAGAATCTTCACCATAGGACAAAAGGTGTTAGTACTTAAGCCGGTGAAGACAGACAAATTGCAGGCGTCCTGGCAGGGTCCCTACCAGATCGTAGAGAAAAGGGGAGACACCACTTATGTGATAGCTAGCTGCCACGACAACAATCTTAGAAAGACATTCCATGTAAACATGCTCAAGGAATATTTTGAGCGGCCAGAGAACGTGACGGCCGTATGTTGTTCCCCTCAGGAAGACCCCGACAGTTTACCCATTCCAGACCTATTAGAAAAGAGCCTCCCCACAGGTATAGTGGCGCAGGTTCAGATAGGGGACCGACTTAGCCCCACTGAAAGGGAGCAGCTCAACCAACTCCTCCAGTCTAAACACCTCACCTTCTCCCCGAAGCCAGGGTACACTACTTTAACCACCCACCAGGTAGATACTCCGGGACAAGCTCCCTTGCGCCAGGCTCCGTACCGAATCCCCGAAGCAGTTAGGACAGGAATGAAGAAGGAGATCGATGAGATGCTCCAGCTCAGGGTAATTGAGCCCTCCGATAGTCCCTGGGCCTCCCCAGTTGTCTTGGTGCCCAAGAAAGATGGGACCACCCGGTTCTGCGTAGACTATCGGAGGCTCAATGAAAATACCGTGACGGACGCTTACCCTATGCCCAGGGTAGACGAGCTACTCGATCGTATAGCCAGGGGAAATTACCTGACCACTATTGACCTCTGCAAAGGTTACTGGCAGATTCCCCTGGCCCCGGAGGCTATCCCCAAGTCGGCATTCGTCACCCCATTCGGCTTATATCAGTTTAGGGTAATGCCGTTTGGGATGAAGAATGCCCCAGCTACATTCCAGCGCTTGGTGGATAGGCTCCTGGATGGCTTCCAGAGTTTTGCTTGCGCCTACCTGGACGACATAGCGATCCACAGTGAGTCCTGGGAGGACCACTTAGCTCATGTGGGAATGGTTCTGGATCAGATCCGGGCTGCTGGCCTGACTCTGAAGCCAGAAAAATGCCACTTTGGGATGGCCGAGGTACAGTACCTGGGTCACCGGGTGGGGTGTGGAAAGCAGCGACCAGAGCCGGCCAAAATAGAAGCTGTCGCCAATTGGCCCACCCCCATCACTAAGACTCAGGTCCTAGCCTTCCTGGGCACGGCAGGGTACTATAGACGGTTCGTACCAGACTACAGCACACTTGCCAAACCCCTGACTGACTTGACCAAGAAGAACTTACCTCGACAGGTCCTGTGGTCTCCCCACTGTGAAACGGCTTTCCAGGCTCTCAAAAATGCTCTAATTAACGCTCCTGTCTTGGCGGCCCCAGCCCTTAACAAACGTTTTATCGTCCATACAGATGCTTCCATGTTCGGGCTGGGAGCCGTCCTCAGCCAAGTAGGCGAAGATGGAGGGGAGCATCCAGTTGCCTACATCAGCCGGAAGCTCCTGCCCCGCGAAGTCAGCTATGCAGCGGTCGAAAAGGAGTGTTTGGCTTTGGTGTGGGCATTAAAGAAATTGACTCCCTATTTATATGGTCAGGAGTTCACTCTGGTCACCGACCATAACCCGTTGGTGTGGCTGAACCGGGTCTCTGGAGATAACGGCAGGCTATTACGTTGGAGCTTATCGTTGCAACCCTTCAATTTCACCATTACTTACAGACCTGGGAAACAGAATGGCAACGCCGACGGGTTGTCCAGACAAACCGACCTCAGCCCCGCATAATCAGCGGTCTGGACAGCCTTAGTCTGCCCCGAAAAGGGGTCAGACCGTGTCTGCCAGAGTGTTCCACAGAAAGGGAGCACTGTTACAGAAGCATTAGTTATTTTGTTGTGAAGAGCTTATTTCCCAGCAGCAATGCCTGAACCAGCAAGCCAGCGCCTAAGAAGGGCTCCAAGAAAACCGTAACAAGTATCATTTCATAAAGAGTTAACTCTTTTTTTTCAGCTTTTAGAAACTATTGTCTAATCACCTCTGGAGCCAGACTGCTAATTGATAAGATGAACTTGTAAACTTGTTATCTTAAGTACTGTAATCCTATTGTGGCCTGTCAAAGGACAGTGCTCTCTATCTAAATGTGTGATGGGGGATTTTGTGCTTCCCCCCCTCTCCCCCTGGGAGTGCCCTGTGTGCATGTAACCTTAATAAAAAGCAGGCTGGGCATCCCAGTCCTGAGTTCTTGTTTGACCCTCAATCGCAGCGTTGACTCGTTTTTGTGGGCAGAAGGGTATCCTAGCGGTACTGCAGCTAAGGGAGATTATTCTATATTTGCGAGACTCATATAGAATACTATGGAAAGCAGCTTCTCCCCTCTTTAGCAATAGGGATCCAGGCTACTAAGCGGTCCATCTCTCAGCGAGACTAAGGGTAACCGTAACATGAACATCTCTTGCCCAAGCCTGAGCGAAAAGAGAGAGTCTGTCCCCTACTAGATCCAGTCACAGATCGGGGGCTACCCCTTCATGCTGTCTTGGAGGCAGCTGCAGGCTTCTTGGCCTGTTTACCCTTGTTCCAAGCCTGATTAGGTCTCCAAACTGACTTGGATTGGGCAAAATTCCCCTCTTGCTTTGCAGCAGGGGAAGCTGAAGCGGGACCACCCTTGAAGTTCCGAAAGGAACGAAAATTATTTTGTTTGGTTCTCATTTTATTTGTTTTATCCTGAGAGAGGGCATGGCCTTTCCCTCCAGTGATGTCTGAAATAATCTCTTTCAGTTCAGGCCCGAAAAGGGTCTTTCCTTTGAAAGGGATGTTCGAAAGTTTAGATTTTGATGATACATCAGCAGACCAGGACTTAAGCCATAACGCCCTGCGTGCTAAAATGGCAAAACCTGAATTATTTGCCGCTAATTTAACCAGTTGGAAAGCAGCATCTGTAATGAAAGAATTAGCCAACTTATGGGCCTTAATTCTATCCATAATATCCTCTAATGGAGTCTCCATCTGAAGAGCCTCTTCTAGAGCCTCGAACCAGAATGCAGCTGCAGTAGTTACAGGAACAATGCACGCAATAGGTTGGAGAAGAAAACCTTGATGAACAAAAATTTTCTTCAGGAGACCCTCTAATTTTTTATCCATAGGATCTTTGAAAGCACAACTGTCTTCGATAGGTATAGTTGTACGCTTAGCGAGAGTAGAAATAGCTCCCTCCACCTTAGGAACCGTCTGCCACGAGTCCCGCATGGTGTCAGATATGGGAAACATTTTCTTAAAAACAGGAGGGGGAGCGAACGGAATACCTGGTCTATCCCACTCCTTAGTAACAATATTCACGATACTCTTAGGGACTGGAAAAACATCAGTGTAAACAGGAACCTCTAAGTATTTGTCCATTTTACACAATTTCTCTGGAACCACTATAGGGTCACAATAATCTAGAGTCGCTAATACCTCCCTGAGCAATAAGCTGAGGTGTTCAAGCTTAAATTTAAAGGCCGTCATATCAGAATCTGTCTGAGGGAGCGTCTTTCCTGAATCAGAAATTTCTCCCTCAGATAACAAATCCCTTACCCCTACTTCAGAACATTGTGAGGGTATATCAGATACGGCTACTAAAGCGTCAGACGGCTCAGCATTTGTTCTTAACCCAGAGCTGTCACGCTTTCCTTGTAAACCAGGCAGTTTAGATAAAACCTCTGTGAGGGTTGTATTCATAACTGTGGCCATGAATTGTGAAATGAAAAAGTAAAAGAATTCGACGCACTAGAGTTACTTGGCGTCAATTGTGCGGGCGTTACTCGTTGTGACACTTGGGGAGAGCTAGATGGCAAACCCTCAGTTCCTTCTGTCTGAGAATCATCTATTGCTATATTTTTAAGTGCTAAAATATGCTCTTTATAATTTATAGACATATCAGGGCAAGTGGTACACATTCTAAGAGGGGGTTCCACAATAGCTTCTAAACACATTGAACAAGGATTTTCCTTGATGTCAGACATGTTAAACAGGCTAGTAATGAAACAAGCAATCTTGGAAAACACTTTAATCAAAGCAAATAATACTTAGAAAAAAACGGTACTGTGCCTTTAAGAGAAAAAAAGATGCACGAACTCTGCAAAACAGTGTAAAAAAGCAGTAAACTTTACGAAATTTTTACAGTAGCATCATAAAGCTTTAGTAAGATTTCACAGCTAGACAAATAAACGATTAACCCCTTAATGTAAAAACCGGATTGATAAAACGTCAAAAACCGGTAAAAACACGTTCAGCACCCTGCCACAGCTCTGCTGTGGCGCCTACCTGCCCTTTAGGAAAGATTTGTGGGGAAAAAAACTTCTTTAAGCCCTCAAACACAGCAGGACCCTCTGGAGAAGCAGCTGGATGTCTCTGAGTAAAAAAAACTGCGCAACTGAGGTGCGAAAATAGGCCCCTCCCACCTCACTCAATGTTATGGGTCCTAAAAGAAACACACCAGAGTGTTTCCAAACTAGCCATGTGGGTTGATAACCCTTAAATAAGCCACAATGACCCCTTAAAGTCCCTCAAAAAATGTTATGTTTGCAATAAAAAACGTTTTTTCCTAACAGTGTCACCAGTAACCTATGAGCCCTTTATGCAAGCTGGGATTCCTACTAAGTGTCTGAATACAGCTTACCCTTCCCTCATGGGGATATTGCCAGCCTTTTTCTAGAATTATCACAGTCTGTCTAGAAAAAAATAGATTGAACATACCTCAATGCAGCTTAGCATGCAAACCGTTCCCCCAACTGAAGTTTTCCTGTACTCTTCAGCCCTTGTGAGAACAGCATCCCTTTTCTGCCAGAGAGTGAATAGTACACACCGGTACCATTTAAAATAACAAACTTTTGCTTGAGAAAATAAAAACTAACATTTTTTGTCACCACACCCACTTTACCCTTCCTAGCAGTTAAGAAGGCAAAGAGAATGACTGGGGGTGGAGCTAAGGGAGGAGCTATATAGACAGCTCTGCTGTGGGTGCTCTCTTTGCCACTTCCTGTTAGGAAGGAGAATATCCCACAAGTATGGATGAATCCGTGGACTCGATACATCTTACAAGAGAAAAGCAATGTTTCACATACAATTTTACATAATATATGTATAGTATATGTATGTGTGTGTGTGTGTATATATACTATATATATATATATATATATATATATATATATATATATATATATATATATATATATATATACACATATATATGTGTGTGTGTTAAAAAAATTAACTTCAAAGTGAAGATAACATTAACCAATGCCAGCTTCATAATTGAAAAAGATTCACGTAAACTAGATAACATGCAGTAGTGTTGTTCTACACCAAAATGTAAGGCGACATTATGCAGGATGAACATATCTTTGTCAGACCTCTCCTCTTATGCCGGCTGCAAACTTGTGACAACTAAAGGCAAAACTGTATTGAAGAGTTCCCTGAGGTAAGATGGTAATGTGCAAATCATTAATCATAAGAGATTCAGTCAGAGCAAATGTTTTATGACTGTTGATGCCTTTAAACAAATTAGACATTGTCCACCTTTAGACACCATTTTTCAGTAGGTGTAGTGTCCATCTGATAAAAAATACAGACTTGATGAAATTATGTACTCACGAGGTGGAGATAATGGATTGCTTTGCAAGGCATTAATAATAGTATATTCATACGATTTATTGAATGTGTGTGCATTTTATATGTTTCCCAATTGGTAATACTAGTTGTAAAGGACATGTTGTCCCTTTATAAGCTGAAAACATCAATTAACAACAGCATAAAACAAAATGTAATTAATGGCTTAATATAAACTGAGCACAAATTATTGTATTTCCTTGTCTCCTATTGACCTCAATGGGAGCCAAAAACACCTTTCTGTTGTGAAAAACATAAATCCAACAGTTTTGTGAATTGTTCGTTGGTGCTAACTAATTTGATAGCTGTTATTATTGTCATTAATCCCACCAATTCAATCATATCCAGAAGTCTGACATAGATGCAAATTAAATAGTTTATTCAATATATTTTACATTTATTTTTGCTAATCAATAACAGGTGAAGGACATATGTGTCAGACAAATGTTTTTTTACAATTAGTTACAGTTGCTAAGCAGCGTTTTCTGACTATAGTCATAGAACCTTAAGTGTAGAGAGAGGTGGTTTAACCATATCATGTTGATATAAACTTGATAAAGATAAATTCTTTTAAACTATAAAATGCAATTTTCTAGCTGGAATATCTGGATTTATCTGAGATATTAAACATGGAAAGTGGAGTCTGAATCTGCAGAGTTTTAAAAAACGACCAGGCTCTTATCGTAGGCTAAATGATAACATTATTCAAGTGGAAGGCTGACAATGAATTATAAGAGGGAGAGACAATGAAGAAGAGGGTACAGTTTCTGCTTCTCTACATGCTATACACCAGATGAGGAATAAACATCTTATATAAAGCAAACAGCAAGCCCCCCCCCCCATTCTCCTGCACAGGGAGCGATACTCAGTACAGTGCCTTTATTTTACACAAAAACAGCTCATAAAGATGTTTTGGGGTCACACATTTTAATTAATTAAAGGGAGATTAAGTTTATATTTTAAACCCCCAAAATGTTCAATTAATTAACTTTCGCATGGGCGCTAACCCATTATGCGCAAAAAGCCTAAACCCATCATGTGCAAAAAAAAATCTTAGTGCTTTCTTGCTAAAAACCATGTGGTGCAGGGGTACAAGCTGCAATGGCAACCAGGGATGCCATACTCAGAGCAATAGTATTGCACAATCCTAAGAAGGTTCTCTAGTATATCTGCAAGCAACAGGTCCAGCAAATGTTGAATATGGAACCAGCTGCTCCATCATCTGCCTACAACATTGCGTCATCAGGATCAGCCATTGGACATCTTGATGTGTTTGATTGACATAGTGGTACCTCTGCAGCTCCTGATACTTCCATCCAGTGGGACCAGTCATGGATCACATAACTGGAGGGAGGAAGACTCCTGTTTGTGTGGGTATTAGGTGGGTATTGAAAAGATCACTGGGATCAAAAGATAAAGATCAGTGCAGAATGGTTGAAAAGTAGGTTCCAAATGTAATTGGCCCGCACAGACCCAAGCATATATTTATAATTGTGATGAGGAAAAAGAAGCGTGGAGTCTCTCAGTGGGTCCAAAGAGAGTTTATTCAGGAGCAGGCTTCTACAGGGAACACAAGGTAAGCTCCCATCTGACGCGTTTCGCCCATGCGTACATGCGCTTCATCAGAGATATTCGTCTCAGGTGCTCTGGGTCAGTATATAGGTGAGGCTGGCCAATCAGTAGGGGGAAGATTTTAACCCTTAATATGTATAACAAGCATGTCTGTTAGTGTATGAGTGGACCACTTCCTATATTGTGAATGTTTGAAATATTGCCGTCTCATGATACACTGCTCCAGAGCACAAAGAGACTTATAAGAACAGGGTTGATCCTTAAAATAATTCTCTATCTTGCAATTATCATTGGTAATGATAATGAATTTACAGATATTCTTATATTTATATATACTTTTATATTCACATAGTGCATATAAATAATAATAAAAATAAAAGATAATACAAATTGATAAAAAAACATTTTAAATAATAAAAAGTAAAATACAAAATGCTAAGCATATTTACAAATTGGAAACTTTAAAAGCATCAGTGAAGTGGCATGGAACTAATGTATCTCAATGTTCACTAAGATGGGAGATTTTGAACAAGTACAGTAATCTAATCTCTCCCACTAAATATGGCTATATACATATAGTTGAAGAAATGTGAGAGGGAGAAAGCTCAAATAGATGGAAAAAAGAGGAAAAATTAGACACTAATCCAGACACTTGTAAAACAGTATATGAAATGTTATTGTGAGTTTTTAGGAAGGGTGAAGAACAATTCTATTCATCTATCACACTAACCTATACCTATACTAAGGGATGGATTAGAGAAGAAAGATAATGTCCTCTTCTGTAATATTTGCATTGCCACATTGAATCTGCTTTGTTTATGACAAACGTACTTTATAACATTGCAGATTAATAGTTCATAACCAATAAATCGATATATATAAGGAAAAAAAAGAGAGTTTTGAAATAATAAAATAAGATCAATAGAGTGGTAGAAGGGGATAATTATTCTGGGAAGTAATAGAGGAAATTGAGGTAGTAACTAAGTGGGGAGTATGTTGGTTACATATAGATAGAATGGTAAATACTCTTCTAGAGACTATTTTTCTTGTTGAAGTATATCTGCAAATTCCGAATTGTTCAGATTGTTTATTAGTGATTCTGGAAGAGTTAATTTAACTCTCCAACCATATTGGTGAGTTAACATAGAGTGTCATATAAGACTGCTAGATGGACTAGGAAGGTCGTTTGGCGAGATATTCTCTCTATTTAATAGATTATATTAGTGTTTTTATTGATAAAAAATGTCATCTGAAAATACCTAGAGGAATAAATGAACAAGGAGAGACTGTATTATTTGTTAGAGAATATCAGGTGACTATGATCATATTTCAGTTTTGTTTTAACTCACTGAGTCTAGTTGGTTTGAGGATGATCTCTTGATTACTGATCTATGAATAGGTTCACATCATATCTCTTGTTTATGCCTTGTGGTATTCTAGTTTGTAGTGTAAAAATCCAATATACTTCTCTTTTGAGGAGTGTCTTGCTTCTGTCTCCTCCTAATGGATTTTTTGCTATCTGTTCTATTGCTTGGAAAGAGAAGTTAGTTAATCTGTGTTGATGTGTATGGAAGTGCTTCGCCACTGGGGTTCTGGGTATTTCTTCCTCTATTGAAATGAGGTGTTCTCTGATACGATCTTTGAGTGGACGTGTCGTTATGCCTACATATTGTTGTAAGCAATGGGTACATGTAATGAGATATATTATGTGAGTGGATGTACAGTCCATTCTAGTGGTTATTGGGTATATTTTGTTTGTTTGTGAAGAGTCGAAAGTGTGGCTTTTAACAGTGTATAAACAGCTTTTACAAGGAATGCGGCCACATTTATAATTACCTTTAGTGGGTGTGAGCCAGTTTGTATTGGCTGGAGTTTTATTGTGGAATTTCTGAGTGACCTTGTCGCGTATAGTTGGCGCTCTCTTCGCCACAAATTTTATTCTTTTTTCTAATCTGTTTCTTAGAACAATGTCTCCATTTAGTACTGGTATATATTTTTTATTATTTTTGTAATAGTATAAAATTGATTACTATATTTGGTTGTAAAACAAATATTTTCTAGATGTTATTGTATTGTCCATGATTGATGTTGTTTTTTTTTTTGCTCGTATGCTTTTGTTAAGGAGTTTATTCCTATCTGTTCTTGTTACCTGTAATTTTATATTGAAAAGGATGCTCTTTTTGTATCCTCTTTCTATTAATCTTTGGGTAAGTTCATCTGCTTTATTGTATAGTAGGAGAGAGCTACAGTTTCTTTGTATCCTTAAATATTGGCCCTTGGGAATGCCTTTCCGCATATGTGGAGCGTGGCAAGAGTCAGCTCTTAAGATTGTGTTTTTTGATAATAGTTTCCTATAAGTGCTGGTGACTATTTTACCTTCCAAGTCATATTCTAGTGTCAGATCTAGAAAGTCAGTGGATAAGTCATGGTTTTTGTACAAGAATTGTAAATTTAGTGTATTTTTGTTGAAGAAAGTGATCAATTCTTGGATAGACAGTTCTGTGTTTTTTCTGTAGATTAAGATGAGGTCATCTATAAATCTAAGATACACAACTACTTTGTCCCCGAGAGCCAGAGTACCCACAAAAAGGTATAGATGTTCAATGTAACCCATATATAAATTGGCATATGAGGGGGCAAATTTTGTCCCCATTGCCGTGCCATATTTTTGGAGGTAGTAGTGGACCTCGAAGACAAAGTAGTTGTGTGTGAGTAAGAATCGTGTGAGTTCTTCCAGAAATGTGATAAATTTATCTGGATAATTTGTATGGCGTCTTACCATATATGTGAGAGCTTTTAAACCTTCTTCGTGAGGAATGCTAGAATATAGTGCTGATACGTCAATAGTCAGCCATGTATAATTATCTCGCCAAACGACCTGTTGTGTCTGTTGAATAAGGTGTGTACTATCACGTATATAGCCCGGTAGGGACTTAACAATTGATTGTAGTACATTGTCTAAACAGTCTCCCACCCTCTCGCATAGTGAGCCCCTACTGGTCACTATGGGCCTACCTGGTGTGTTAGTGAGGGTCTTATGAACTTTTGGTACTATGCGAAAGGTAGGGATAATTGGGTGTTCTATTAGACAATAGTCTGCTAGTTCCCTGTTAAGGAAACCCTCTTCTACAGCTGAATCTATAAGGTCATGAAGCTCTTTTTTATATTTATTAGTGGGATTGAATGTGAGTTTGCTATATGTGTTGGTGTCATTCAGTTGGTTAAGTGCTTCCTTTTTGTAGTCTTTTGTATTAAGGACTACTACAGCTCCACCCTAGTCACTACTATGTCTTTGTTGTCTCTTAATGATGTTAAGGTTTGTTGTTCTTTAATAGTTAAATTGTGTTTTATTGTTGAGTGAACTGGCATATCAGATGTTATTTCTAAAGAGGAGTGAAGGCTAGAGAGTTCTAGATCCATTAGATTTTGAAACATTTCTATTGGCTCACTTCTTCTGTGAACCGGGTAAAAGTGTGATTTAGGTCGTGAAGAAGTGTTAAATTTGGGAATGATACCATGAATACTTTCTTCTCTTATCGTGATGGCCTGAAGTGAAATTAGTGTATTCAGATCACATAGATCTGTAAACTGTAGCCCTATTGAGTGTTCTAACGTGTTGGGGTTGCTCTGTGGTAAATGATCATCACTTTGATCACGTGTTGCTTGTGAGAGTAAAGAAAAGTGTTTATATAAAGTGATTAACTAGGGCATTAACATCTAATATGGTCGAAAATAGATCAAATTGAGTGGAAGGTGCAAAGGATAATCCTTTATTTAACAAGGTGATCTGTGAGCTAGTGAGTGAGATGCTGGATAAGTTGATAACTGAGCCTATTTCTTTTGTGTCGCTTTTTTTATCCTGCTTGGATAACGTAGTGGCTGTTCCGTTTTTGGCGTACTACTGGTTATTGGTATTTTCACTAGTGTAGATAATTTAGTTCTGCCTTGTGAAGTATCTGAACTGGGTGTTTCTTCACTAGATTTCGAAGTGTCTTCCTCAGTCTCTTCTATTAATGAAGGACTGTCTGTGTTGTCTGTGTCTATGCTAGAGAAAGCGACTCGTTTCGCATTTGGTGTGTGATTAAATGTGCTCTTTCTTTTGTTTTTATTTTTATGATTGCTTTGTGATACATTTTTTCTTGTCTATTGGGCTGTTTTTTTTCCATGAATATACGATGTCTAATTCATAGTCTTTTACATCTCTTTGGTATTTGCTGACCTTCCTCTCTGATAGAGTTGAATCTAGTTGTTGCATAGTTGAGTCTAATTGTGTTTTGTAATCTATGTATTTTTTTGTTTGTTCAAAAGGTTTTAGAAGTTCAAATGTCTCTTCTATTTGTGCAAATAATGAGTCTCTTTCTTCTTTTTTGTGTTTGAGTAACTGCTTCATTAGAATAATGGAGCAGTTAGTCAAATTGGTATTCCATTCTTCCATGAATTCAGGGTTATGTAGTGCAAATGAAGGATATTTTTTCATCCTGAGTCCTCTGGGGACCTTTCTTTCATTAATATATAACTCTAAGAATTCAATATCCCACCAAAGATTGCTTTCCTTATATTTCTTGTTCTCTAAATTGGAAAAAATGGTCATTAAATCCCCTTCTACTGGTTCTTCTGTTCTAACAGAATTACCTTTCAGTGCTGTGTTCATTATTAGCTTTCTTCTGTCTATGTCTATTACCCCTGTGGGAATGTTACCTTCAGCCATGATGAACTACAAAATATGTTTGTATATACTATTAGATATATTTGTAGATAGAAGCCTGTTTGATCTAAGAAACTAGAAAAAATAGGATCAGGAATAGATCACAGATGAATTGTTTCTTAAAGTGGAAGTGGAATTCAGTGCAGAATGGTTGAAAAGTAGGTTCCAAATGTAATTGGCCCGCACAGACCCAAGCATATATTTATAATTGGCCCTCCCTTTTCAAGCACCCTGGAGTTGTGACAGTGTTGGACACTAATGCCTGGATAGCACAACACCTAGGCCTCTATTTTTTAAACTCTGGTGGACCTGATCCGACAGTGCGGATCATGTCCGCCAGACCTCGCTGAATAAGGAGAGCAATACACTCTCCGTATTCAGCATTGCACCAGCAGCTCACAAGAGCTGTTGGTGCAACGCCGCCCCCTGCAGACTCAACCCGATCATACTCGATCGGGTTGATTTCCGGCGATGTCTGTCCGCCTGCTCAGAGCAGGTGGACAGGTTATGGAGCAGTAATCTTTGTGACGGCTGCTTCACAACTGCTGTTTCTGGCGAGTCTGAAGACTCGCCAGAAACATGGGCCCACAAGCTCCCTACGGAGCTTGTTAAATGGGCCCCCTAATGTCTACCTAAATCAAATGTAACCAGTCAAGAAAGATGACGGTTGGATGGTAGAGAAATACAAATATACCAAAGTGTATTTGAAGTTATATAGTTTAGCAGGGGCTTGTAGGGATTTCCAATTATAGCGTTTAGCAGGGCTTGTAGGGATATTTAGTTATATAGTTTATCAGGGCTTGCAGGGATTTTCAGTTATATAGTTTTGCAGGGGCTTGCAGGGATTTTCAGTTATATAGTTTAGCAGGGTCTTATAGGGATAATTAGTTATATAGTTTAGCAGGGCTTGCAGGGATTTTCAGTTATATAGTTTTGCCGGGGCTTGCAGGGATTTTCAGTTATATAGTTTAGCAGGGTCTTATAGGGATAATTAGTTATATAGTTTAGCAAGGGCTTGCAGGGATTTTCAGTTATATAGTTTAGCAGGGCTTTTAGGGATATTTAGTTTTATAGTTTAGCAGGGGCTTGTAGGGATATTTAGTTATATAGTTTAGCAGGAGCTTGTAGGGATTTTCAGTTATATAGTTTAGCAGGGGCTTGTATGGATATTCAGGTATATAGTTTAGCAGGACTTGTGGGGATATTTAGTTATATAGTTTAGCAAGGGCTTGTATCAATATTTAGTTATATAGTTTAGCAAGGGCTTGTAGGGATATTTAGTTATATAGTTTAGCAGGGGCTTGCAGGGATATTTAGTTATATAGTTTAGCAGGGGCTTGTAGGGATATTCAGTTATATAGTATAGCAGGGTCATGTAGGAATATTCAGTTGCATAGATAAGATATATTTAAAAATAAAAAGAACATTTTCTTCTATATGAAGAACATAGGAATTTGAAGTATTCCTAACGCACCTTTGGATTTAAGGCAGTTGGTCTAGTGCAGTCTTTGGTTTGCGCGCAATCGATGACTAATAGTTTTTTTAAAGTGCTCCATAGAGGTCTATGGGAAGATAGATTTAGAGCGTTCGCAAAATATCTGACGTTATGAAGTTAGAGAGTTTTACGCTTGTGCACTAACTTTTTATTTTCAACTTATAATACCAGCGCTAATACAGCTGACAAGTGTAATATGGCCCAGTGTGTGGGTTTCCCACTGAAAAATGACTTGCAATATGGATTAATGTTAGCAGCATCTAAAAACTCCAAAACAGTTTAGCACAGGGGTGAGGATTAGATCAGCAGCAAAGGGGTAAAAAAAAAACACAAAAAAACTATTGATAGGTCTTTTGTTTTTTTAAATAGGTCCCTTCAGGTGGAAAAAAAAATGTATGATGCCCAATTTCAAGAGTTTTATTTTGCAGTTTGTTTATTAACTTCTTTGTTTTTTTCTACACATATTTGGAATTAGTCAAATTTCCACCCCATTTTTTTCATATTAATCATCTTTTTCCAGATTTTGGTCTTTTATTCAGTTTGTTTGGCTTTTTTTTAGACTGACTCCCAGCTACAGCGAACTGTTCAATCTCCCTAGACCTGTCACTGGCGAGTACAAGGCAATTCAAGTTCAGCAAGCATTTTGCTATTTTGAAGCTTGAATATGTGAATGTCTGTGAGATGGTAAACAAAGAGAGGTGCCTGAATCTTCAGTGTTAGAAGTGCGCAGGCTTTTATGCTACACTAAACCTCAATATTATTCAAGAAGAAGGCTGACAATGAATCATGAGTGTGAGAGACAATGAACAGTGTACAAGAGTTGTTTCTCTGCATGTTCTGCACCAGAGCGAAGAGTAAACATCTTATATAAACCAAACAAACAGCGAGCGAGCAGTGCGCTTGCACAGGGAGCATTACTCCTTTATAATGTTTAAATACACTGCTTTTATTTTCTCATAAAGATGGGTCATAAATCACAATTCTTAAAGGGACATAGTTCTAAAATCTGAATAAAAAATGTAATTAAGTAAAACAAAAAACATTATTACAAGATGCATTTGTTACCATCAAAACTTAATTCCTCATAGAAAAAACAAATAAGCAAACAACTTTGCAACACACTTTTATTAGTTATTGTGCCTGCTTCTTCTGTAATTTAATTCTGAATAGTGTAGTGTTTCCTATTCCCAACAGAGAGGCTGGAGGGCATTCCATACTGCACGGTGATTGGTTGATATTTTCAGGAGCTTGTTTATACCTGTTCCTAATTGGCCACAGCAAAAGATAAACATTCTATTTGCTTTCCACTATACACATTTTTCTATCAAAATAGTAGTTAGAATGGGCACATCAGTTCCTGGACTGCTCTTAATTTGCAAAGCTCTGTAAATTGTGCTAAAGGTTTAAATGATATTCTGCAGTATAGTGATTAATTGCAACAGTAATTATTTTAAATTGGATTAGAATAATGTTTTTAATATGTTCATTTGCAAAACTGTTTCCAGCAAAAATATTCTCTGCTGCAGTGAAATGTCTTACTGCTGAGAATATGACTACAGGTCACGTGCACACACAGCTGTGCACTTATTTCGAATTGTATTCACTTCAGATTTATAGCAGTGGAGGTGCGGCACCTGTTCTTGCTGTGTTCAGTGAGGGCTGCGCTGTGAGATTTGTTAGACGCTAGCAGACCCAGCAAGGCTTATTGCATTTAAGCCGGTGATTCTAAGGATTTTATTGCTTAATCAATATTTGAATTAATTTGTGAAGCTAAAATCCAAATCCCACTGAATAACTTGTTGCAATATTCAAAGAGATTTATAACCATCGCACGTCGTGGCTGAGTGATCAGCTCCATTATTATCAACAAAACCTTAACTATCTCACAACCTTTAACTTCACGCCACATAGCATACGTTCCTCAGTTAAAGAGACAGTCAAGTCAAAATTAAACTTTCCTGATTCAGATAGGGCATGCTATTTTAAACAACCTTCCAATTTACTTTTATCATCAAATTTGATTTGTTCTCTTGGTTTTCTTTGTTGAAAGCTAAACCTAGGAAGGCTCATATGCTAATTTCTAAGCCTTTGGAAGCCGCTTCTTATCTCATGCATTTTGATAGTTTTTCACAGCTAGACAGCGCTAGTTCATGTGTGACATAAAGATAACATTGTGTTCACTCCCATGGAGTTACTTATGAGTCAGCACTGATTGGCTAAAATGTAAGTCTTTCAAAATAACTGAGATAACGGGGCAGTCTGCAGAGGCTTAGATA
This sequence comes from Bombina bombina, assembly GCF_027579735.1. Classification (NCBI taxonomy): domain Eukaryota; kingdom Metazoa; phylum Chordata; class Amphibia; order Anura; family Bombinatoridae; genus Bombina; species Bombina bombina. Next base: position 1,139,919,444 of record NC_069503.1, on the reverse strand, counting down.
CAAGGTAATCACAGAAGTCTTCTATGCCTCTATGCATTACGAATTTGGCCCAAATGTTCTATTATATATGTTAGAGGTAGCCATGTGAATAAACCATTGCTGTGCATGTGCTCCTGGCAGTCAAGGGATCAAATCACTCCTGCGTATGTGTGTTACTGGCAACCAAGGGGATAAAATGACTGCTCAGTATTACCGAAAAATAAACATGGTGGGATCAAATGTTTGCCTAAGGTTTAACTTTTGGGGGGACATTGTGTGACCCCAACTACCACCTATGCCCAGTCACCTATAGGTTGTCCGATATTTTTATAGAGCACAGCTGGCAACCCTACTTCTAAACAAAGATAACCAAAATAAATAATATATATACTGTATATTCCTCTAACATATGCTCAAACAAAGACGTTTAAAAAGTTTTAAATAAAAAAGAGACAAAGCCTTCAGTTTTCAAATAGCCAGGCACAACCGCGAGACTAGATACTTCACTCATCATCATCAATTCTTCATTTTTGGACACATTCAGGTGAAAACCCAACAACTCTAGAATACCCAGAATACCCAGATATGCCCATGACCAGCTCCTCGCGTGTTGCAGCTGTAATTTTAGCTTTACTGTGTAGTTAGTGTTTCTGGTTTGCTGTGCCAGATATCATGTACTGGGGCACTTAACGCATCTATGGGCTAGATCACAAGTGAAGTGCAAATCGTGCATTAACATCGCTCATGTTACAAGACCAAAGTTATTATTTTTATTTCTCAAGTGATAGTCTAGTGTGCGCTAACATCTGCGTGTCTGATAGCACATGTGCACTAAATGCTTCACATAACAGACTTCTTTTGGGGCACACAAGGAAATTCATGCTGGATAATACTTAAGCGCTAAGCCAATGGTCAGTAAAAAATCAGCTAAAGTAGTTTAGGTGTTCATTTAAATCTAAGATATACTCTCTCTATGAATATTAAGCATAAAACACTTCAAATATATATATATTAGGGATCTAACATTGAAAAAAACATTTTTTTATGAGGAACAGAATGACCATACACTAACACAAAAACATAATTTATGTAAGAATTTACCTGATAAATTCATTTCTTTCATATTGGCATGAGCCAGTGACGTATGAGATATACATTCCTACCAGGAGGGGCAATGTTTCCCAAACCTCAAAATGCCTATAAATACACCCCTCACCACACCCACAATTCAGCTTAACGAATAGCCAAGTAGTGGGGTGATAAAGAAAGGAGTAAAAAGCATCAGCAAAGGAATTTGGAAATCGCCTTATCCTGATGAAAAATCAGAAAGGGAGATTCACAAGAATGAGCAGATAGCTCAGAAACTCTTCTAGCAGAAGAGATGGCCAAAAGGAACAACACTTTCCAAGAAAGAAGTTTAATTTCCAAAGAATGCATTGGGCTCTATTTAACAAGCTCCATATGGAGCTTGATGGCCCCTGTTTTTGGCGAGTCTTCAGACTCGCCAGAAACAGCAGTTATGAAGCAGCTGTTACAAAGACCGCTGCTCCATAACCTGTCCGCCTGCTCTGAGCAGGTGGACAGACATCGCCGGAAATCAACCCGATCGTACTGCTGGCGGGCAATTGGCCGCGAGTCTGCAGGGGGCGGCGTTGCACCAGCAGCTCTTGTGAGCTGCTGGTGCAATGCTGAATACGGCAAGCGTATTGCTCGCCGTATTCAGCGAGGTCTGGCGGACCTGATCCGCACTGTTGGATCAGGTCCGACAGACCATGATAAATATGCCCCATAGGCTCAAATGGAGGAGCCTGTAACGCCTTCAAAACCAAATTAAGACTCCAAGTAGGAGAAATTGATTTAATGACGGGCTTAATATGAACTAAAGCCTGTACAAAACAGTGAATATCAGGAAGTTTAGCAATCTTTCTGTGAAATAAAACAGAAAGAGCAGAGATTTGTCCCTTCAAGGAACTTGCAGACAAACCCTTATCCAAACCATCCTGAAGAAACTGTAAAATTCTAGGGATTCTAGAAGCCCCTTGAACTAAACACTGGTGATTTAACCACCACGTCAGAGAGTGTCGAACATTGGGATTTAAGGATATTAATTGTGATATCTTTGTATAATCCCTGCACCATTGAATTAGCATACAAAGCTGGAAAGGTCTCATGTGAAAACGAGCAAAAGGAATCGCGTCCGATGCTGCAGTCATGAGGCCTAAAACTTCCATGCACATAGCCACTGAAGGGAATGACTGAGACTGAAGGTGCAGACAGGCTGCAACCAATTTCAAACATCTCTTGTCTGTTAGAGAAAAAGGAATTTGGAAACCGCGTTATCCTGATGAAAAATCAGAAAAGGAGATTCACAAGAAAGAGCAGATAGCTCAGAAACTCTTTTAGCAGAAGAGATAGCCAAAAGGAACAACACTTTCCAAGAAAGAAGTTTAATGTCCAAAGAATGCATAGGCTCGAAAGGAGGAGCCTGTAACGCCTTCAAAACCAAATTAAGACTCCAAGGAGGAGAAATTGATTTAATGACGGGCTTAATACGAACTAAAGCCTGTACAAAACATTGAATATCAGGAAGTTTAGCAATCTTTCTGTGAAATAAAACAGAAAGAGCAGAGATTTGGCCCTTCAAGGAACTTGCAGACAAAACTATCCAAACTATCCTGAAGAAACTGTAAAAAATTCTAGGGATTCTAAAAGAATGCCAAGAGAATTTATGAGAAGAACACCATGAAATGTAGGTCTTCCAAACGCGATAATAAATCTTTCTAGACACAGATTTACAAGCTTATAACATAGTATTAATCACTGAGTCAGAGAAACCTCTATGACTTAGCACTAAGCGTTCAATTTCCATACCTTCAAATTTAATGATTTGAGATCCTGATGGAAAAACGGACCTTGAGACAGTAGGTCCGGCCTTAACAGAAGTGGCCAAGGTTGGTAACTGGACAAGATCCGCATACCAAAACCTGTGTGGCCATGCTGGAGCCACCAGCAACACAAACGATTGTTCAATGATGATTTTGGAGATCACTCTTGGAAGAAGAACTAGAGGCGGGAAAATGTAAGCAGGATGATAACACCAAGGAAGTGTCAGTGCATCCACTGCTTCCGCCTGAACATCCCTGGACCTGGACAGGTATCTGGGAAGTTTCTTGTTTAGATGACAGGCCATCAGATCTATCTCTGGAAGACCCCACATTAGAACAATCTGAGAAAACACATCTGGATGGAGGGATCACTCCCCTGGATGTAAAGTCTGATGGCTGAGATAATCCACCTCTCAATTGTCTACACCTGGGATATGCACCGCAGAGATTAGACAGGAGCTGGATTCCGCCCAAGCAAGTATCCGAGATACTTCTTTTATAGCTTGTGGTCTGTGAGTCCCACCCTGATGGTTGACATATGCCACAGTTGTGATATTGTCTGTCTGAAAGCAAATGAATGGTTCTCTCTGCAACAGAGGCCAAAACTGAAGAGCTCTGAGAATTGCACGGAGTTCTAAAATATTGATTGGTAATCTCGCCTCTTGAGATTTCCAAACCCCTTGCGCTGTCAGAGATCCCCAAATAGCTCCCCAACCTGAAAGACTTGCATCTTTAGTGATCACAGTCCAGGTTGGCCGAACAAAGGAAGCCCCTTGAACTAAACACTGGTGATTTAACCACCACGTCAGAGAGTGTTAAACATTGGGATTTAAGGATATTAATTGTGATACCTTTGTATAATCCCTGCACCATTGAATTAGCATACAAAGCTGGAGAGGTCTCATGTGAAAACGAGCAAAAGGAATCACGTCCGATGCTGCAGTCATGAGGCCTAAAACTTCCATGCACATAGCTACTGAAGGGAATGACTGAGACTGAAGGTGCCGACAGGCTGCAACCAATTTCAAACATCTCTTGTCTGTTAGAGACAGAGTCATGGACACTGAATCTATCTGGAAGCCTAAAAGGTGACCCTTGTCTGAGGAATCAAGAAACTTTTTGGTAAATTGATCCTCCAACCATGTCTTTGAAGAAACAACACTAGTTGATATGTGTGAGATTCTGCAGAACGTAAAGACTGAGCTAGTACCAAGATATCATCCAAATAAGGAAACACCGCAATACCCTGCTCTCTGATTACAGAGAGTACGGCACCTAGAACCTTTGAAAAGATTCTTGGAGCTGTTGCTAGGCCAAATGGAAGAGCAACAGATTGGTAATGCTTGTCTAGAAAAGAGAATCTCAGAAACTGATAATGTTCTGGATGAATCGGAATATGAAGGTATGCATGCTGCAAGTCTATTGTAGACATATAATGTCCTTGCTGAACAAAAGGCAGAATAGTCCCCATCTTGAAAGTTGGTACTTTTACATAACGATTCAAAATTTTCAGATCCAGAACTGGTCTGAATTAATTTTCTTTCTTTGGGACAATGAATAGATTTGAATAAAACCCCAGACCTTGTTCGTGAAAAGGAACTGGCATGATTACCCCTGAAGACTCCAGGTCTGAAACACACTTCAGGAAAGCTTGAGCTTTTACTGGATTTGCTGGGATACGTGAGAGAAAAAAATCTTCTCACAGGAGCTCTTACTCTGAATCCTATTCGATACCCTTGAGAGACAATGCTCTGAATCCATTGATTTTGGACAGAATTTATCCAAATATTCTTGAAAACCCCTAATCTGCCCCTACCAGCTGAGCTGGAATGAGGGCCGCACCTTCATGCGGACTTAGGGGCTGACTTTGGTTTTTTAAAAGGCTTGGATTTATTCCAATTTGAAAAATTCCTTGGGGGAAGGATTGGATTTTTGTTCCTTATTTTGACGAAAGGAACGAAAACGGTTAGAAGCCTTAGATTTACCCTTAGGTTTTTTTATCCTGAGGCAGAAAAACTTCCTTTCCCCAGTAACAGTTGAAATAATAGAATCCAACTGAGAACCAAATGAATTATTACCTTGGAAAGAAAGAGATAGATCCGCCTCAGAGGAGGATAAATCATTATGTTGTCGGTCATTTGAAATTTCATCAACTTTATGAGAAGTTTTAAAAGACCTTTTACGTTTATTAGGAGGTGGAAATGCAGACAAAGCCCTCTGAATAGAATCAGTAACAAATTCTTTAAAATTCATAGGTATATCATGTACATTAGAAGTTGCAGAAACTGCAACTGGCAATGTACTATTACTGATGGACACGTTATCTGCATGTAAAAGTTTATCATGACAAATATTACAAATTACATTCGGAGATATAATTTCCACAATCTTACAACAAATGCACTTAGCTTTGGTAGAACCGATGTCAGACAGCAAAGTTCCAACAGATACTTCTGAGACAGGATCAGATTGAGACATCTTGCAAAATGTAAAAGAAAAAACAACATATAAAGCAAAATGATCAATTTCCTTATATGACATAAATAAAAAGAGAGAAGCGCTCAACCTGGGAACGAACAATAGCATAATAGCTTGTTCTATGGCTAGTTACCACCCTAGAAGCAGCCTCTTTTTGCTCAATATGTGCCTTTCACAGAGAAGAACTTTCCTGTAGCATATCAGTCTGATCCTGACTTAACAGTGCAGTCCAGCCCAGAAATACCAGGCAATCCCTCTCTGAACAAGAGAAATAGCAAAACCCCAGACGTACGTTTCGGCCTATTGTGGGCCTCGTCAGTGAGGTGCAGCCATATCCCTCTAGGCACACTGAGCAACGGGTCCACGTCTGGATTACCGCATCACACTTAGGGAGACTTCCCTAAGTGTCATAATTTGCATAAATAAAAAGAGAGAAGCGCTCAACCTGGGAACGAACAATAGCATAATAGCTTGTTCTATGGCTAGTTACCACCCTAGAAGCAGCCTCTTTTTGCTCAATATGTGCCTTTCACAGAGAAGAACTTTCCTGTAGCATATCAGTCTGATCCTGACTTAACAGTGCAGTCCAGCCCAGAAATACCAGGCAATCCCTCTCTGAACAAGAGAAATAGCAAAACCCCAGACGTACGTTTCGGCCTATTGTGGGCCTCGTCAGTGAGGTGCAGCCATATCCCTCTAGGCACACTGAGCAACGGGTCCACGTCTGGATTACCGCATCACACTTAGGGAGACTTCCCTAAGTGTCATTATTTGCATAAATAAAAAGAGAGAAGCGCTCAACCTGGGAACGAACAATAGCATAATAGCTTGTTCTATGGCTAGTTACCACCCTAGAAGCAGCCTCTTTTTGCTCAATATGTGCCTTTCACAGAGAAGAACTTTCCTGTAGCATATCAGTCTGATCCTGACTTAACAGTGCAGTCCAGCCCAGAAATACCAGGCAATCCCTCTCTGAACAAGAGAAATAGCAAAACCCCAGACGTACGTTTCGGCCTATTGTGGGCCTCGTCAGTGAGGTGCAGCCATATCCCTCTAGGCACACTGAGCAACGGGTCCACGTCTGGATTACCGCATCACACTTAGGGAGACTTCCCTAAGTGTCATAATTTGCATAAATAAAAAGAGAGAAGCGCTCAACCTGGGAACGAACAATAGCATAATAGCTTGTTCTATGGCTAGTTACCACCCTAGAAGCAGCCTCTTTTTGCTCAATATGTGCCTTTCACAGAGAAGAACTTTCCTGTAGCATATCAGTCTGATCCTGACTTAACAGTGCAGTCCAGCCCAGAAATACCAGGCAATCCCTCTCTGAACAAGAGAAATAGCAAAACCCCAGACGTACGTTTCGGCCTATTGTGGGCCTCGTCAGTGAGGTGCAGCCATATCCCTCTAGGCACACTGAGCAACGGGTCCACGTCTGGATTACCGCATCACACTTAGGGAGACTTCCCTAAGTGTCATAATTTGCATAAATAAAAAGAGAGAAGCGCTCAACCTGGGAACGAACAATAGCATAATAGCTTGTTCTATGGCTAGTTACCACCCTAGAAGCAGCCTCTTTTTGCTCAATATGTGCCTTTCACAGAGAAGAACTTTCCTGTAGCATATCAGTCTGATCCTGACTTAACAGTGCAGTCCAGCCCAGAAATACCAGGCAATCCCTCTCTGAACAAGAGAAATAGCAAAACCCCAGACGTACGTTTCGGCCTATTGTGGGCCTCGTCAGTGAGGTGCAGCCATATCCCTCTAGGCACACTGAGCAACGGGGCCACATCTGGATTACCGCATCACACTTAGGGAGACTTCCCTAAGTGTCATAATTTGCATAAATAAAAAGAGAGAAGCGCTCAACCTGGGAACGAACAATAGCATAATAGCTTGTTCTATGGCTAGTTACCACCCTAGAAGCAGCCTCTTTTTGCTCAATATGTGCCTTTCACAGAGAAGAACATTCCTGTAGCATATCAGTCTGATCCTGACTTAACAGTGCAGTCCAGCCCAGAAATACCAGGCAATCCCTCTCTGAACAAGAGAAATAGCAAAACCCCAGACGTACGTTTCGGCCTATTGTGGGCCTCGTCAGTGAGGTGCAGCCATATCCCTCTAGGCACACTGAGCAACGGGTCCACGTCTGGATTACCGCATCACACTTAGGGAGACTTCCCTAAGTGTCATAATTTGCATAAATAAAAAGAGAGAAGCGCTTAACCTGGGAACGAACAATAGCATAATAGCTTGTTCTATGGCTAGTTACCACCCTAGAAGCAGCCTCTTTTTGCTCAATATGTGCCTTTCACAGAGAAGAACTTTCCTGTAGCATATCAGTCTGATCCTGACTTAACAGTGCAGTCCAGCCCAGAAATACCAGGCAATCCCTCTCTGAACAAGAGAAATAGCAAAACCCCAGACGTACGTTTCGGCCTATTGTGGGCCTCGTCAGTGAGGTGCAGCCATATCCCTCTAGGCACACTGAGCAACGGGTCCACGTCTGGATTACCGCATCACACTTAGGGAGACTTCCCTAAGTGTCATAATTTGCATAAATAAAAAGAGAGAAGCGCTCAACCTGGGAACGAACAATAGCATAATAGCTTGTTCTATGGCTAGTTACCACCCTAGAAGCAGCCTCTTTTTGCTCAATATGTGCCTTTCACAGAGAAGAACTTTCCTGTAGCATATCAGTCTGATCCTGACTTAACAGTGCAGTCCAGCCCAGAAATACCAGGCAATCCCTCTCTGAACAAGAGAAATAGCAAAACCCCAGACGTACGTTTCGGCCTATTGTGGGCCTCGTCAGTGAGGTGCAGCCATATCCCTCTAGGCACACTGAGCAACGGGTCCACGTCTGGATTACCGCATCACACTTAGGGAGACTTCCCTAAGTGTCATAATTTGCATAAATAAAAAGAGAGAAGCGCTCAACCTGGGAACGAACAATAGCATAATAGCTTGTTCTATGGCTAGTTACCACCCTAGAAGCAGCCTCTTTTTGCTCAATATGTGCCTTTCACAGAGAAGAACTTTCCTGTAGCATATCAGTCTGATCCTGACTTAACAGTGCAGTCCAGCCCAGAAATACCAGGCAATCCCTCTCTGAACAAGAGAAATAGCAAAACCCCAGACGTACGTTTCGGCCTATTGTGGGCCTCGTCAGTGAGGTGCAGCCATATCCCTCTAGGCACACTGAGCAACGGGTCCACGTCTGGATTACCGCATCACACTTAGGGAGACTTCCCTAAGTGTCATAATTTGCATAAATAAAAAGAGAGAAGCGCTCAACCTGGGAACGAACAATAGCATAATAGCTTGTTCTATGGCTAGTTACCACCCTAGAAGCAGCCTCTTTTTGCTCAATATGTGCCTTATATGACAGTTTCAGGAATGGGAAAAAAATGCAAATAGCATAGCCCTGTGACATAGAAAAAGGCAAGAGGCAAATAGCAATGGGGTAATAAATTAATGAAAAATTTGGTGCCAAGTATGATGCACAACGTAACTGAAAATTTTTTGCCGCCAACATCCGGAAATAACACACTTGCATCACTAACGACGCAACCCTGTGTAAGGACTCAGCGTCCACTACGACTCCGTAAATGACAAACTTGCGTCAACGGACGTACTTTCGCGCCAAAAAATTCTCGCGCCAAGAATGACGCAATAAAGTCTAGCATTTGGCACACCCGGGGCTCATCCCGTCTAAAGTCTAGCATTTGGCACACCCGTCGCCCATCGGAGAACACAGGTGGGAGCTGTGGACTCTCCCTGTACAGAAGGAAAGAAAATTATCTGGTAAGTATAATTTATGTTTTCCCGTTTTAATACAGTGAGAATCCACAGCTGCATTCAATACTTGTGGGAAATTATACCCAAGCTACAGAGGACACTGAATGCTAATGGGAGGGCAAAAAGAGAGGCGGTCCCCATCTGAAAGCACCACAACCTGCAAAAATCCATTCTCCGGAAGGCTGCTTCAACAGAAGCAAAGGAAAAAAACTCTTTGCAAAAAGAATATAAGGAGAACCAATCAGCCACCCAACAATCAGATCCATAAAGATCTCATGCCAGAGACCCAAGATGACGTCACTGCTCTCAAACTGATCAGTGTTTCGCTGTCTCCTATGTCAAGCAGAAGACACTCCTCTGTCTTCAACAGAGAAAACAGTCTAATCTTACGTAAAGAAATTCAGGCATAATTCCCTAAAGGGAAAACCTTTTCCTTCTAGAGAAGGAATAGGACATATAAAAAAGAAACAACCACAATCTCTTGATTGAAGTCACAGATAGACATAACCTAGGAAGAAAACCTAACCAGGCTCGTAGAACAGCCTTATTATAGAGGAAACCCCAATAAGGAGTACGTATTGCAAGGCTGCAACACAAAGACTATGGCACGTAGAAGCAATCTACAGACGGAGCAGATCATTGAAGATAAAATTCAAAGACCACCTCCTGCACAGGTACAAAAGTAGCCCAATGCAACCCCCTAAAAATAAGATCTAAGCTCCAAGAAGGAGCATCATATAGACTCACTGGCCTGAATGCAGTCAGAGCCCTAGCAAAATCTGAACGCCCGGAAGTCAATGAGCCTTCAGAGCAGAAGAAACAAACAGGGCCCAGAAACTGTCCCAACAAGTAACAAGCTAGGAAGGCCCTTCTCCAGATCATCCTGGAGGAATAAAAGGGAAGCCTGGCAGGTCAGATAGAGTGCCAGGATGATTCTTGCTCTTCCTGACAAAAGGTGTCCTCCACACCTAAGATAGATGATGAGGAACCAGCTACACGCTGAAGGATAGGACCATACCCTTTGTAGAAAAAAAACCTCTCTTGGCTAAAGCCAAACAACCTCTCGCAGTCCACCTCAGAAGAATAAGATTCAATTACGCAAAGGGGCCTTGACCCAGCAGATCCCTGCGACAAGGTAACCCCCATGGAGGTAAAGCCCCGAAACCACGAATATGATCTGGCGGACACAAACTGAGCAATAGTCTCACTGACACCTGCTCCTGTAGGATCGAGCCATCACTTGAGAAAGAGTGGTATGGCAGAAGAAGAAAAAGGGTTGAATTGGACCTCCAAAGCATCGCTAAGGATCCATTAGCTCTGCCTGAGGATCCCTGAACCATGACCCATTAATGGGTAACCTGGGATAGGTACAGTTGTCCTGAAATTCTCCATCTGCTTCCCCAATTCAGATACAGACATCTGAAAACCTTTTGATAGAGACCTTATCTCCAGATCCAGGGAATGATTGTAGGGAACATCCATCCCTGAAGATCACACTCAGAGAGTCGATCGCTGATAATGAGCAGTAGCGGGCCTCCACTCACCACCAAACTCAAGAAACTACCCTCTACTCAGTAGAATCTCTCCTTTTCAGAAGGAGATCTAGGCTGTTAAGAATCCATACACTGGGACGAACCCAGAAGAACAAACCCTCAGAGCAAAATGCATGCCTGAGGAACCATAAGAATAATTGGGAGGGAATCTCCTGAATCCACGGCCCCTCATAGGACACACTCTCCTCAACTGACAGGCTAGCGACTTAAGTCCGAAACCACACGGGAAAGCTAAGAGAAATGTCCTTTCAGGGGGAGATCTGGACAGAACACTTGAGAACGATTCTCCCAAGGTAAATCTGATAAGACAGATTCAAAACAGAGCCATGCCTATGTCTCGGCCCCGGCTGAGATGAGACCTGTCAAAGGTAAGAAACCCAAGAAGGGCCCCAGGACAAAAACATCACCCTCCCCCATAGCGCCAGCGATGGCCTGAAGGGGGTCTGGAGGGCACAACCTGATGAAGTAAACTCTAACTTCACAAGATCTAAGGAAAACTCTTCCTGACTGAAAGGACCAAATAAGCGTCCAGGGATCCACCCTGGCGCCTACCCAGAGAACTCTGGTCTAGATCCATCTCTGAGGATCGAAGAAGACAAATGAAAATCCCGAAAGGCCTTCTAACAGACGATGGTAAGAAAACCAGAATCGCCAAGACCACGGGACCACAGATAAATTTGGAATCAGGATACTGCCAAATTAAACCCCAGATCCCCCAACAAAAATATTGGATCAGAAACTAGGTTTACTGTAAGAGACGGTCTGTAAGAACCATATTTTACCCAAAATGAATTAAAAAGAAAATATATCCTTCTCGACAGTGATCCTGCAGAGTTCCTGAACAAAAAGGAAGAGAGAACCTTATATACTTTTACAAAAAGGAGACATAATAAGCTCTGCTTAAGTACCCTAGAACACAATAAGGACGGGAGACCCCTCCCTTATTTGGACCATGAAACAACAGTGGAATGAAAATATTCTCACACTGCGATAGGTACCGGGACAATGACTCCAAGGTCACCCGAAAAGCTTTCCTCTCTCTGCCAAAAGAAAAAATCAAGAGGAGAAAAAACTGCCCAGAAGGCAGGATGAGAAGTCTAGCTCTGGCCTCTAGGATCCCTGGATCCGATATGATCCAGAATCAAGCGCCCATCCAAGATATTTTCTAAAACAGGTCCTTTCTGCCATTTAGAATAGATGGACCTGCTCTGTCTGGACTGGAAGAGCTAGAAATAGCTCTAGAAGGAAAGAGTAGACTTAACCGACATCTGTCAGAGCAACTCAAGGACTAAAAAGAAAATTCTGAAGTTCCAGTTTATGCTAGAAGACTGAGAATAATCCAAATCAAGAAGTATAAGCTCCATGGCTTAAATTTGACTCGAAAATATCTAGGGAACCATCACCTCGAAATGAATGCTTCCACAGGAAGTCTCCAGAAATCGCGACAACCGAAGTCGTCAGAATGTAGTATCCCATATGATGAAATGTATCCCTAAAAAGAGTTTCTACAACAACCAAAAAGAGCTCTAAACAAAAAACTACCCTGAAATGGAAAAGAAAAGGAAATAGGCAATCGCACAAAAGTAATAGCCAAGAAGGAATGTGCAAAAAACAGGTCCTGTCTGTCATACAACACAATCCCCCTTGTAGAGCTCGGAACTGGGATTCTAAATAAAAATAAAAAATATATATAGAGACGAGAAGGAATAGGATCTCCATCCCTCTCCACTCGTCTAATCAAGATCGCTATCTGATTTAGAGGACTGAGATTCGACTCATGGATCATTACTCGGAATCTCTGACATCACCAAAACTTCTCTCAGAAGCAAGCGCAGGCGTGCCATTGTAAATCTAAAAGCTAAATCCTCTTCAGTCGGAGGAATCAAATCAGCAGACTTTGACCCTGGAGATTCTACCTCTGAAGCCTCAGAGGGAACCGCATCCCCAGATGACTGATTGGATACAATCGTCGATTTACATGATGGTCCCTGGGCAGGAGTGCATAGATTAACCCTTTGCTTTCACGCAGCAGGAAGAGGCAAAATCACTAAGGCCGTAGAGATGGCCATGCGGAACTGGGCAGTAACATCTGGTGGGGAAAAGCCCCCTTCAAGCGAAGGAGCAGCGGTACCTGGGGAAACTTCATGTGTAGGAACAGAATATTCTAGGGAACACACCTCACGGGACGAGGAATCCTCACAGGCGGACGGCTCAGAGGTCTCTAACATCTCAACATTGGTTGATGAGAACACCATGTTGCGGCATACGGAACATAATTGAGAAGGCTGGACTACCCGGGCCCCCTCACAATATACACAGGTATCAAATTCTGTATTAGAGGGATTCCCCTCTAAATGATCAGAATCCTCCATAGCTTGTCTAATTTAAATTATCGAAAATTTAGCACCTTTAGAACTAGCACCTTATACCCCCAATGGCTGGGGCACTCACCACCTCATATGACCCAGACAGATAGAGAAACTCGCTCCTCGACTCAGATACTCGGTCAGGAATAGGAAATGGAAAAAAAATGCGAGCACTCCCGGTCACACGGTGCGTCATGCAGGACCACCCCAGCTAAGGAAAAGCACACCAGCTTAATAAAAATGATCAGCTCTCAAATGTGAATAATAAAATTAAAAATAACCTGTACGTTCCATATCAGCCTATAAGCCCAAAGGTCTCCTACACATAAAGCAGCTGAAATCACATAACAAATATGATTAAAACCCCCACTGTTCAATAATCCCCCTCAGGGGATATTAACCCTTGATTCAATAAAGATAAAAGGAGTCCCACGGTGACCCTGTCTTCTATCGTTAATATATGTCTAAAAAATGAAACGATCTTACCGGAAATCTATGCCGTGGAACAGAAAACACGGTCCTTCAAGTTTGACAGACTGTAACGTTGCTTCTGACATGGACTTGAGTGAAGAAAAGCAGGCAGCGAAACTCGTCAATGCTGATTGGTTAGGAGCTATTAATAAGAGTCTGGATGGATTTGCAGAAAAACTCTCCCTGCATCTCCAATGCTCTCACTGAAAGGCTGACAAGATTACTTAAAACTCCAGTCCCATCTCGAAGGGTAGATACCCTTCCTAAGGAACTACTCCGAAATCTTCTGACACTTCTCTGCCAATCTCCTGTGACAAAAGGCAAAGAATGACTGGGGGATGAGGGAAGTGGGGGAGGTATTTAAGCCTTTGTCTGGGGTGTCTTTGCCTCCTCCTGGTGGCCAGGTTCAGTATTTCCCACAAGTAATGAATGCAGCTGTGGACTCTCCCTGTATTAAGAAGGAAAGCTACTTTTTCCTATTTTACACCTAGTTGAGCCGGGTGTAATATTTGTTAATGTATCGGCAGCCTCTGACAGTGCATTAACGGTTCTGCGGTCATTGGAAACCTGGTATTATTTAAAGATTAGCGGCTTCTGATACTTTGAGGCCTATTTATCAAGCCGTCAACCGCAAATACGCTGGAATTTTGCAGCGTAATTGTGGCGAGCCTGATTCGCCCCATTTATCAAAGCCTACAGACCAGCAAAAGATGAAATTTGTGACGTAACATACGATCCGCCGGTCTCAATCCGACACAGATCGATTCTTACGTCATTACAGATGTTCCGAATACAAATTCAGCACTATCTGACAACTTTTGCAAGTTATCAAACTTCTAAGAGGTACGCTCGCCACTATTCCAGCCCAGCGTACCTGGTTTTCAATCCACCACCCTGGAGGCCGCGAATGCCATAGGAATAAATGGGAGTCTGAAAGCAGCGAAATCTTATGTTCGATGCTGCCAGATATCCCATTGATTTCTATGCTAGAAAACCAGTAACATTTACACCTAACACCCTAACATAAGCCCCGAGTCTAAAGACCCCTAATCTGCGGCCACGACATCGCCGTAACCTAAATAAATGTATTAACGCACAAAGACATATATACAGTACACACACATAATATTTCTGATATGTTATTACACTGTTAATATGGCAGTAGAAGAAAGAATAGATTTTTTTTTAAATTGTATAGTGAGCACTTTTTTCACCCATACGTCACTGTCACACAACATTATTTAGTTATCAAGTGTTATAATTCAAAGATCAAGCCCACACATATGACGACCCCTATTCATTGATGTTGTCCTTGGGACAAGAAATTTCATTTTAGCTTCATAGTTGACACCTTTCCTGTTTTAAATAGGAAGGATAATAATCCTATGGTGCCGTAACTTCACTATCCCTACCCGGCCATTAAATCGTTCTATCTACTATTAAGGTTATGATCTTCACTTTTAAATATGGTAGTGTTCTGATTGCTCTTGTTTGAATTGTTGTAAATATATAATGAATCTGTACCAATGTAAACAAAAAAGCATGGGTAAGACGTGATATGATGGGGGGCCATCCTGATGATTGGTGATTAATGGTTAGTCACGTGATGAGTCTTCCCCGAATTTTGGTATACCTGCAGTCGTCTGTGTATATACATTGAGCGGCTGATTGGATGAGGGCCAGTCACGTGACTCTCTGAATGGGCGTGAGATGAAATCACGATCGGGATCGTCGCTCACATCATATCGATGTAATTTTATATGAAGCAAATATGTATAGGATTTTTTATATGTTAAGGTATGTTTTACTGTTATACTGTTTCAATAGTTGCATCAATGTTGTTTTTTACAATTTAACTTTACACACAATCCCTGAACATGAATCCATTTGCGAAAGGGTGTGTTGTGTAAACAAGCCACTTGATTGGCTAGCACTGTGTTTAAAAAGTAGCAAGTTTGTATTATATGTATCAGCCTAAGGAAACAGTCTTTTAACTGAGAAACGCGTCTACAACTTGCTGCCTGATTGCCTGCCTACTCTCATCCCAAGAAACCTGCCATATTGGTCCTATATTTTATGACCTTTTGGATACTACAGTGTTTTGTTTTAAACGGAGGTGGGGATTGTGGACTAACCAACATCCAGTTCCAGCACGAAAGGAGAGTTTGCCGGGCAACACTGAGGATCCGGTCTGAGTTGTTTGCACTATGATACAGTACTTTAAACCACGTGATTGTAAACTACCTTGCACTTTACTGATTTTATCACCCACAGAATTACGCTATGTGGCGCCTTCTCTACTCTCTTATACATACACACCCACCCTCACTGAGACTCCCACAGAAAATCCACAGACATATGCACACACCCTCACTGAGACATCCACAGAAAACACACAGACATATGCACACACCCTCACTGAGACACCCACACTAAGAACAGTCTCATAGCATTAGATCTGGCTAAATGCAGGATTTAGGCTTGTTTAGGCTTGTATGTATTTCAAAATTAAGTCAGCTGTAGTGTAAACTGAACAGTGTTAAGTTAACCTGCCTCATTTCAAACACTGAGTAATCTAAGCCTGAGAGTATACCATTTTATGTAGATGTAAAAATCTTATATAACATGCCTCCTGGCATCTGGAAAGTTCTTGCATAAAGGGGCAGCAAACTGGAATGGAATTAATATATACACGTGTATTGAGGAGGAAACATTTCTGCATGGTTTTAAATAAAGAATGTCTACAGCATTGTCAAATAATCATAAATACACTGCTGCATATTGCTAAAAAAAATGTGTTTTTATGGACCACTGGCCCCACCATACAACTACCACACTGAAGTAACAATCTGAAATTGCACAAAGAAATAAAAAACATTTACTATGTAAGTCCTACCTCCTCTGCAAATGAAAGTAATCTGCTGTCTGTACACACTGTATAAACTGAAGTGCCAAGTCTGTCTCACACTGTGCATAGTGGTTTAGTGCACACTCAGAAATCCTCACACACACATAATCTCTTACACACACAAAGAAACACACACACATAATCTCTCACACATACACTAACAATCACGCACATACTCTCTCAGACACACAAAGAAACACACACATAATCTTTCACACATACACTAACAATCACGCACATACTCTCTAACACACACAAAGAAACATACACAAATAATCTCTCACACATACACTGAGACACACACATACTCTCTCACATACATAATCTCTCACATATACACTAACACACAAGCACATACTCTCTCACACACACAGACGACACACACACATAATCTCTCACACATACACTAACACATATGCACATACTCTCTCACACACACAAAGACACACACACACATAATACTCTCTAACACACACAAAGAAACATACACAAATAATCTCTCACACATACACTGAGACACACACATACTCTCTCACATACATAATCTCTCACACATACACTAACGCACACGCACATACTCTCAAACGCACACAGACACACACACATAATCTCTCACACATACACTAACACACACGCACACAATCTCACACACACAAAGACAAACACATAATCTCTCACACATACACTAACACACACACACACACACACACACTCTCTCACATACATAATCTTTCACACACATACTCTCTCACATACATTATCTTTCACACATAACACAAACGCACAAACTCTCAAACACACACAAAGAGACACACACACATAATCTCTCACACATACACTAACACACACACACATAATCTCTCACACACACAAAGACACACACATAGGGGCCCATTTATCAAGCTCTGGATGGAGCTTGAGAGCCCGTGTTTCTGGCGAGCCTGCAGGCTCGCCAGAAACAGCAGTTATGAAGCAGTGGTCTAAAGACAGATGCTCCATAACCTGTCTGCCTGCTCTGAGCGCCGCAATTCAACCTGATCGAGTACGATCGGGTTGATTGACACCCCCCTGCTGGCAGCCGATTGGCCGTGAATCTGCAGGGGGCGGCGTTGCACCAGCAGCTCACAAGAGCTGCTGGTGCAATGCTGAATGTGGAGAGCATATTGCTGTCCGCATTCAGTGAGGTCTGGCGGACCTGATCCGCACTGTCGGATCAGGCCTGCCAGACCTTTGATAAATATCCCCCATAATCTCTCACACATAGACTAACACACACACACATACTCTCTCACATACATAATCTCTCACACACATACTCTCTCACATACATAATCTCTCACACATACACTAACAGTGGCATCACTAGGGGGGTGCGGGCCACACCCGGGTGACACCCTCCAGGGGGTGACACCATCAGAATTTTTTTTATTTTAAATTTATTGAAATTCAAAGAAATACAATGTAGAGATGCATAGAATTTTTTTATTAGAGCGGCCAGCATTTGTGAACATTAGTGGGACTGGGGAAGTTGTAGACACTTCATTTTTTTGCCCCTTGAGCCAGCGCTGCAATTTCCACAAATAGTTTTCCCGGCTGCTTTTGCTTGTTTGTACTTTGCTCCTCCCCTGCCCAATTTCACTATGAATGTTGTTGGCGTGCCGTGGGGCTTGCGAAGTTGCGCTGCTAGCCTAAACCTGCCTGCCTATCTGTGCTCACTGCTCAGTGACGTGTGGAGTAGTGGAGTCACTCACTGCTGTGCTTTCTCTCTAAACGGGAACTGGGAAATCATGAGGGGGATGCCTGGTACCTGACCGCATGACTGTCTGACACTGTCTCTAAAGTAAAGGAGCCACGTATGATGCCCACCAGATGGGTACAGTTACGGTACACTAAGTGCACACTGAAGAGGTAGGAGGGGAGGGTGGCCATGGGTCTGGGGGTGGGCAAAGTGCAGAGGTAATTGGCGATAAGAAGCGGTAGGCACGCTGCCCGGGGCTGTGCACTGACAGACTTGGAGTCAGAGAGCAGAATTTTCATAGTTGCGCAACGAAACCTTTTCTTTAGTGATTTATTTTTAGAGTGCACTGTTTATCTTTCATTTGATGCTCTGCTAAGCCAGGGAGCAGCTCTAGACATGAGCTTTAAAATTTATGCAATGCAGTTTACATATTTTATATGTGTGTGTGTCTGAGTTTTTGTGTGTGTGTGTCTGAGTGTTTTCTGTGTGTGCCTGAGTGTTTTTGTGTGTGTGTGTGTCTAAGTGTTTGTGTGTGTGCCTGAGTGTTTTTGTGTGTGTGTGTCTAAGTGTTTGTGTGTGTGCCTGAGTGTTTTTGTGTGTGTGTCTGAGTGTTTTTGTGTGTGTGTGTGTTTTTGTGTGTGTGTCTGAGTGTGTTTCTGAGTGTTTGTGTGTGCATCTGATTGTGTGTTTAAGTGTGTCTGAGTGTTTGTATGTGTGTGTGTGCCTGTGTTTTTGTGCTTGTGTGTGTCTGCTTTCTGGGGGGAGGGGGGGTGACACCAACCCTAGTGACGCCACTGCACACGCACATACTCTCAAACACACACAAAGACACCCACACCCACATAATTTCTCACACATAAACTAACACACATGCACATAATCTCTCACAAACACAAAGACACACACACATAATCTCTCACACATACACTAACACACATGCACATACTCTCTTACACGCATAATCTCTCACACATACACTAACACACACACAAATACACTAATGCTCTCACACACACACACTCCCTCTCACACACACATCTACACTCACTCTCTCACACACTCCCTCTCAAGCACATTCACTCTCACACACACTCCCTCTCACTCACATTCACTGTCACACACACTCCCTCTCACACACACCCCTCTCACTCACATTTGCTCTCACACACACTCCCTGTCACACACACTCCCTCTCACTCACATTCGCTCTCACACACACTCCCTCTGACACACACTCCCTCTCACACACACTCCCTCTCACACACATTTGCTCTCACACACACACCTACACTCACTCTCTCACACACTCTTTCTCACGAAAACACTCTTCACACATTCACTCTTTCACACACAGACTCACAGATACAGAAAGACACTGACAAACACAATACAGACATACACTCTGAAGAAAAAACGGATATCGGTTCCCGTATTTAAAAATAGAAATATCCTTTATTTGGTATACATTAAAACCAGTAAGCGTGCCAGAAGCATCAGTAGAGTAAGAACAGCATAATATTATGCGTTTTGGCCCTTACGCGTAACCTCCCCCTATGTGTAAACTAAATCCTTGGGGCAAGTAGGACTTCAGCTCTAAAGACATCAAAATCAATGTGATACAGTGGTTCACTTTTTTATGTTTTACACATACACTCTCACACACACAGACACTTACATACACATACACTCTCACACACACAGACACTTACATACACTCTCACACACACAAAGACACTTACATACACATACACTCTCACACACACAGACACTTACATACACATACACTCTCACACACACAGACACTTACATACACATACACTCTCACACACACAAAGACACTTACATACACATACACTCTCACACACACAAAGACACTTACATACACATACACTCTCACACACACAGACACTTACATACACATACACTCTCACACACACACAAAGACACTTACATACACATACACTCTCACACACATAAAGACACTTATATACACATACACTCTCACACACACAAAGACACTTACATACACATACACTCTCACACATACACATACACTGTCACACACACACAGACACTTAAATACACATACACTCTCACACACACAAAGACACTTACATACACATACACATACACTCTCACACACACAAAGACACTTACATACACATACACTCTCACACATACACATACACTGTCACACACACAAAGACACTTACATACACATACACTCTCACACATACACATACACTGTCACACACACAAAGACACTTATATACTCATACACTCTCACACAAACAAAGACACTTACATACACATACACTGTCACACACACACACAGACACTTACATACACATACACTCTCACACACACAAAGACACTTACATACACATACACTCTCACACACACAAAGACACTAACATACACATACACTCTCACACACACAGACACTTACATACAAATACACTCTCACACACACAAAGACACTTACATACACATACACTCTCACACACACAAAGACACTAACATACACATACACTCTCACACACACAAAGACACATACACATACACTCTCACACACACAAAGACACTTACATACACATACACTCTCACACACACAAAGACACTTACATACACATACACTCTCACACATACATATACACTGTCACACACACACAGACACTTACATACACATACACTCTCACACACACAAATACACTTACATACACATACACTTTCACACACACAAAGACACTTACATACACATATACTCTCACACACACAAAGACACTTACATACACATACACTCTCACACACACAAAGACACTTACATACACATACACTCTCACACACACAGACACTTACATACACATACACTCTCACACACACAAAGACACTTACATACACATACACTCTCACACACACAAAGACACTTACATACACATACACTCTCACACACACAGACACTTACATACACATACACTCTCACACACACAAAGACACTTACATACACATACACTCTCACACACACAAAGACACTTACATACACAGACACTTACATACACATACACTCTCACACACACAAAGACACTTACATACACATACACTCTCACACACACAGACACTTACATGCACATACACTCTCACACACACAAAGACACTTACATACACATACACTCTCACACACACAAAGACACTTACATACACATACACTCTCACACACAGAGACACTTACATACACATACACGCTCACACACACAAAGACACTTACATACACATACACTCTCACACACACAAAGACACTTACATACACATACACTCTCACAAACACAAAGACACTTACATACACTCTCACACACACAAAGACACTTACATACACAGACACTGTCACACTCCCACACAAAGGAACACACGCAACAGAGAAATAACTGTAGGCATGTTCCATATGTTGCAAATGCACAATGTCATCTTTTTTTGCTGTGGCTGCCTCCTCCCACCAAACCCAGACTTTTGCATGTCCGAGTCTGACTCATCTGGACACACAAAAGGAAACCCAAACTGTCCAGGTCATTCACAGACAGGTGACAACCCTAATATGGCTACACACATACATAAACACACACATATATATATATATATATATATAGACACATACAACACATATGTACATAAATACACACATATATCTACACAAATACACATATGTACATGAACATATATAGCTCCACACATACACACACATACATACACATACACATATAGCTACACACAAACATACATACATACATACATACATAAACATGCCTGCATATAGATACATACATACATAAACATGCCTGCATATAGATACACACATACATAAACATGTCTGCATATAGATACACACATACATAAACATGTCTGCATATAGATACACACATACATAAACATGCCTGCATATAGATACACACATACATAAACATGCCTGCATATAGATACTCACATACATAAACATGCCTGCATATAGATACACACATACATAAACATGCCTGCATATAGATACACACATACATAAACATGCCTGCATATAGATACACACATACATAAACATGCCTGCATATAGATACACACATACATAAACATGTCTGCATATAGATACAATGTAAGACAGCTATTGAACAAGCCAAAGTCCCTAATAGGGGGGGTGATATAGACAAAGTTTTAGCTAAACGTGAAACCTATTGGATCTTTCAATTAAAAACCAGACTCCCTCAGGGTCTGAACTCCAAATTTGATTTGATCAATTTTTGGGAGTGAATAAACACATATTTACATATCTACAAATCTACATATTTACATACTACACATTATCAACATAGCTATAGACTGAGGGGGTATTTATGAGTGGTCCTTGTATGATACTGACATATTCCTGCTGTTTATATCATACATACTTTTATATAGTGTTAGTGACCTGTAACTTGCTCCTTTTACCCCCTTTTGTTTATATCCTATATTCATGTATTTACATACATCCATGTGTATTTTTGCTTTGACTTTTCTTGAACATCACATGTAACAGATAACTGATATATTAACTATAGGTACTATGTCTGTGGCATGGACCATTTTTTGTATTTTTTGTATATTTATACCAACTCACTATACCTGTTCAGTTAATATATTTATCGAAGCTATTGTAAGCTGTATATTCCAGCTTGCCATTAACTGAAATATAGGTCCTTTCTTTTATCCATATTTCATCAATGTGCCATTTTCCTAGTTGCTATTGTGTCATTTTCCATCTCGTTTATATTCCTAAATGTATACTTGCTGTCATATACTTTGTATTTTGTAAATCATATAGGTAAGACATACATAGGGTTAATCTAATTGTATAATCAGGATGTGCTAGATTGGGCGTTTCTTTTAATTACACTTTCAGTGTTTTAGCCAATCAGATTGTTCTCTACCTGTCTTAACTACCTTAGAGACATAGCACCTTAGGCTATGATTACGTCATTTAGCCGAAACATGTAAGCCACTGGTGCTACGCTCTTTCTACTCCTCTCCAAGGCTGTTGTTGGGACCGAGTGAGCTGCGTCTCACAAGAATTTCCGTTTTAAACGTTTATAATAAAGGACTGTTTTTACTATATTCACCTGGGACTCTACTTCTTCATTTTTGATGCATATAGATACACACATACATAAACATGCCTGCATATAGATACACACATACATAAACATGCCTGCATATAGATACACGCATACATAAACATGCCTGCATATAGATACACACATACATAAACATGCCTGCATATAGATACACACATACATAAACATGCCTGCATATAGATACACACATACATAAACATGCCTGCATATAGATACACACATACATAAACATGCCTGCATATAGATACACACATACATAAACATGCCTGCATATAGATACACACATACATAAACATGCCTGCATATAGATACACACATACATAAACATGTCTGCATATAGATACACACATACATAAACATGCCTGCATATAGATACACACATACATAAACATGCCTGCATATAGATACACACATACATAAACATGCCTGCATATAGATACACACATACATAAACATGCCTGCATATAGATACACACATACATAAACATGCCTGCATATAGATACACACATACATAAACATGCCTGCATATAGATACACACATACATAAACAAACACACATATATCTAGACACATACAACATACACATACAAACATATATCAACACAAATACACACACATATGTACATAAACATGAACACATATAGCTACACACATGCACCTACATACATGTATATGTACAAACACACACACATACATACACACACATACTAACATTAAAATATATATCTACACACAAACATACATACATACACACACATATAGCTCCACGCATACTAACATTAAAATATATATCTACACACAAACATACATACATAAACATGCATGCATATAGTTATACACACACACAACACTTTCCAGTCCCTCCCTTTGTCATATACCATATCCATTTAATTCTGCCACAAAACCTTTTTTCCTTAATACATCTTTTTTCATAATTAAATTTAGTCTGCTTTGTATTTAGAACTGTTGTCATTGTAAACCCCTTCTTTTGTACCCAAATCTATGGAGTTCTGTGGCGCTATACATAAAAATATTAATAATAATGATAAAAGTAATTACTTAAATCCTATAGATTCCATTATATTTCATGTGTTTTTTAGCCATCGATAACCCTTTACTACAGGTCTCAAAAGGAGCTTCATTTTAAGTACAATACAATACACGTGTAATTCAACTGCTCCTTGCGCTATCTATTAAAAGTATTGGGAGCATTAAATATGTTTTGACCGCATTAAAATGGTTTGGTTACATTTTTTTGCCACCCATTATTAATACCAGATTGTGCGTTATTCTTTGTGCAAGGCTGAGAACAAGCTAACGCCTCCTGTACTGATTGAGTTCTTCTTATGGTCTAGCCCTATATATATTAATGGCAGGAGCACTCGCCTATTAAACGCTAGACCCCTTACATGAAGTGACACGCTATGATCTTCAAGCCTGATCTCACTTTACCAATGAGATTGTTGATATTCTAGCAAGTGTCCATAAATGCAGCCCAACGAGTGGGAAATTAGAATATGGATTGGGTATAATTTCAATATTCCAGTGTGTTTAATCATGTACTATGTACGTTTATAGATAATCACTAAAAATAATGACATTTATTCCATAAGAGAGTGTTATGCTGCAGGCTGCAGTAAATGTCACGTAATTATCTACACAAAGTATAAAGAGCATTAGGGCCCTGCCGCACAATGCGTTACCGCAGACGAGGCTGGAATTAATGCATATTAAGTGGTGTCAGGGACCTCTGCGACTGAGGGACGCTCTTACTGTGACGCCAATTCAATGATTTTACTAGAGCATTTATATAGAAAAATAGATATGTTAATATATAATTAATACAATCATTTACTTAACCCCTCACATGCCAGATTCTACAGCTCATTAACTTTTTTTTAGTAAAAATGCACATTCTGTGCGAGGACAGAAATATCATGAACAGCAGCTTGTAAGGAACCCAGAAGTCACAATTCAAGTGATTCAGCAGACAGAGCATGTACATAATTTTCTTGTTTTCCTTTGTTGAAACTCAGGTCCTTTCTCTCAGCTAGATTACGAGTTTTGTGTTATGAGTGAAAAAGCATCGTTATGCATCATAATGCTGCTTTTTCCCTAACGCCGCTATTACAGTCTTGTCAGAATAGGTGTACCGCACACCTTTTTGGCCATCACGCAAAGTAAATACCGCGCTTTTTTTCCATGGGACTTCCATAGCGCCGGTATTACGAGTTTGCCTGGGAGGCCAAAAAGTGAGCGGTACACTCTATACCGAAAAGATACGTATAGCCATCTAAACTCAGTAGTTATGAGTTTTACGTTATAAAGCTGTAGCATAAAACTCATAACTAAAGTGTTAGGAAGTACACTGACACCCATAAACAACCATAAACTACCTATACACTATAATAAGTTTATTAACCCCTAATCTGCACTACGGACATCGTCGCCACTAAAAAATAATTATGAACCCCTATTCCACCGCTCCCTGACATTGTTGCCACTATAATAAACCTATTAACCCCTAAACCGTCGTCCTCCTGCATAACAAACACTATATAAAGATTATTAACCCCTAATCTGCCATCCGCCCACACCGCTGCTATAATAAACCTATTAACCACTAAACATCAAGCCCCCCCCACAATGAAATATACTTAAATAAACTATTAAACCCTAAATCTCTGACTTCCCACATCACTAACTCTACATAAATATATTAACCCTAACCCTAACATAACCCTAAAATAAATCTAAATAAACCTTACAATTATTACCTAAATAATTCCTATTTAAAAATAAATACTTACCTGTAAAATAAAACCTAAGCTAGCTACAATATAACTAATATTTATATAGTAGCTATCTTAGGTTTTATTTTTATTTCACAGGTAAGTTTGTATTTATTTTAACTAGGTAGACTAGTTAGTAAATAGTTATTAACTATTCACTAGCTACCTAGCTAAAATAAATACAAAGTTACCTGTAAAATAAAACCTAACCTGTCTTACACTAACATTACAATAAAATAAAATAAATTAAATTATTAAAATACAATTTCTAAATTACAAAAAATAAAAAACCACATTATCAAAAATAAAAATGAATTACTCCTAATCTAATAGCCCTATCAAAATAAAAAAGCCCCCCCAAAATAAAAAAAACCCTAGCCTACATTAAACTGCCAATGGCCCTTAAAAGGGCCTTTTGTGGGGCATTGCCCAAAAGAAATCAGCTCTTTTACCTGTAAAAAAAATTACAAACACCCCCCAACAGTAAAACCCACCACCCAACCAACCAACCCCCCCCCCCAATAAAATCCTAAATAAACCTAAGCTAACCATTGCCCTGAGAAGGACATTTGGATGGGCATTGTCCTTAAAAGATACAAACAGAGAAAGCAGCAGCATAGGTATTTTACCAATTTTATTCTGGCACAGAAAAAGTCCACAACCCTTATTAGCCCTAGTAATATATCTGGTGCCCCCTGATTTAGCAGTGCCAACATCACTGCTAATAAGCTTGTCTCTAAGGGAGGGTGCCCGTCTGAATGAAGGCATAAAAAATTATTTAAAGGCCTTTATGTCAGGATTACACTCAAACAAAATATGCCAATGTTTCCTAAGGATACTAACAACTTTATTACTATGTTTATTGTATTCGGTGACAAAAGTAATTCTGTCACCCTTATTCTTATCCTTATCGGCACTTTTGTGATGAAGGATGTCATATCTCGTCCTAACATCTACCTTCTCCAAATTGGATTTAATAACAGTATCAGGATAGCCCCGTTCTCTGAATAACTGACCCATTTCCTTGAGTCTTTGGATAGACACGTAGGAATTGGCTATAGGGAAGAGAATTCAACAGTGCCGGTGGATGGGCACTCTCATATCGCAACAAATTATTGCGATCAATCTTTTTCTTATATATGTCAGCCTTCAAAGAATTATTTTCCCTATAGATAGAGGTATCAAGGAATTCTATACGCTCCTCACTCCAAGTTAGGGTGAATTTTATGTATCTAGAGCAGCTGTTAAGGTCATTAACAAAATTGAGCAGGGTTCCAATGTCGCCCCTCCACACCCCAAAGATGTCATCAATATAGCGCCACCAGGTGGCGCCATATTGTTGAAAGGCTAAATTTTCATAAACAAAATGTTCTTCATACATATTCATATATATGTTGGCGTAATTGGGGGCGACATTGGAACCCATGGCAGTACCCTGTTCCTCTTCTGGGTCATCAGAAAGACCGTCGGGGGACTCAGAAAGGGATGCCGCCGTGGCGGCATCAAACATCGCCGGAGCAAACAAAGGAAACAAAAGATTGATCACAATAATTTGTTGCGATATGAGAGTGCCCATCCACCGGCACTGTTGAATTCTCTTCCCTATAGCCAATTCCTACGTGTTAAGAAAATCGTTTCTGATCCTGATTTGTCTAGCCAAAGACTCAAGGAAATGGGTCAGTTATTCAGAGAACGGGGCTATCCTGATACTGTTATTAAATCCAATTTGGAGAAGGTAGATGTTAGGATGAGATATGACATCCTTCATCACAAAAGTGCCAATAAGGATAAGAATAAGGGTGACAGAATTACTTTTGTCACCGAATACAATAAACATAGTAATAAAGTTGTTAGTATCCTTAGGAAACATTGGCATATTTTGTTTGAGTGTAATCCTGACATAAAGGCCTTTAAATAATTTTTTATGCCTGCATTCAGACGGGCACCCTCCCTTAGAGACAAGCTTATTAGCAGTGATGTTGGCACTGCTAAATCAGGGGGCACCAGATATATTACTAGGGCCAATAAGGGTTGTTATCCCTGTCTGGGTTGCTTTAGCTGTAGTAATATGATTAAAGGAGCTGTCTTTTTTCACCCACATACCGGAAAAAAAATTTGACATAAATTTCTTTTGCACTTGCAATAGTGTATATATAATCTATTTGATTAAATGCCCATGTGGGCTCCTTTATGTGGGTGAGACGACACGCAAAGCCCGTGAGAGAATGAATGAACACAAATCTAGTATCAGGAGGGGGGATTTAGAGGCCTCAGTTGCCCATCATTTTATTAAGGCTAAACATAACATTTCTCAACTTAGGTTTCAGATCATAGAACAAGTGCATAGACCTAGGAGAGGAGGTAATAGGGAAAAATTATTAAAGAAAAGAGAGGCTTTTTGGATCTTTAAGTTGGGGACTTTGCTGCCAAAAGGGATGAATAGAGATCTAGATTGGACACTTTTTTATTAAGAAACTTTTTAGGATTTGCTAGATTCTGTTAAATGGATAGTACACCTTTAAGTTTAATGTGATTCGTGATAATATCTGCCTTCCATGATTTTTAATCTGTTTTAAGTGATTTTTTGTGCACTTTGTTCTTTTTATACCATTTGTTGAAGGATAATGAAAATGTGTAAATTTAATGTTGTAATGACATGAAATAACCACTAGAGGGTGTAACATTATTGAGAAGTTGTAAATTTACTAACAAGTTGTCAATTACTGTTTGATTACACCTGTGTATAGGTATATAAGGACAGATTCAAGTGCCATTATGTATTCACATGATTAAGGGGTAACACCCGAAACGTTGTGGACTTTGTCTGTGCCAGAATAAAATTGGTAAAATACCTATGCTGCTGCTTTCTCTGTTTGTATCTATTTTGGGGTTTGCAGGAACCCTGCAGCGTGCATTGAGCATTTAAGGGTGCTGGACTTTGGATTGTTTATTGTCCTTAAAAGGGCATTTAGCTCTTTTACATAGCCCAAACCCTAAGCTAAAAAAAAAAACACCCAAAAAAACCTTTAAAAAACCTAACACTAACCCTCGACGATCCACTTACAGTTTTCGAAGTCCGGACATCCATCCTCATCCAGCCGTCGAAATCATCTTCCAGACGGCAAGAAGTCTTCATTCGGGCGGCCTCTTCCATCTTCATCCAGACGGCAAAGTCCTCATCCAGACGGCAAGAAGTCTTCATCCAGACGGCATCTTCTAACTTCATCCATCCAGCGCGGAGCGGGTCCATCTTCAAGACATCCAGCGTGGAGCATCCTCTTCTTACAATGGTCTCTGTAAAATGAAGTTTCCCTTTAAGTGACGTTATCCAAGATGGCGTCCCTTACATTCCTATTGGATGAAAGATTTCTATCAGCCATTAGGAATTAAAGGTGCAAAAATCCTATTGGCTATTGCAATCAACCAATAAGATTGAACTTTCATCTTATTGGCTGTTCCAATCAGCCAATAGGATGAACGCTCAATCCTATTGACTGATTGCAACAGCCAATAGGAATTTTTCACCTTTAATTCCTATTGGCTGATATAAATCTATCAGCCAATAGGAATGTAAGGGACGTGGATGACATCACTTAAAGGGAAACTTCATTTAACAGCGACCATCATAAGAAGAGGATGCTCCGCGCTGGATGTCTTGAAGATGGACCCGTTCTGCTCTGGATGAATGAAGATAGAAGATGCCGTCCGGATGAAGACTTCTTGCCATCTGGATGATGACTTCACCGGCTGGATGAGGATGGATGTCCAGAATTTGAAAACTGTAAGTGGATCGTCAGGGATTAGTGTTAGGTTTTTTTTAAGGGTTTTTTGGGTGTTTTTTTTTTAGTTTAGGGTTTGGGCAATGTAAAAGAGCTAAATGCCCTTTTAAGTGCAATGCCGATCCAAATGCCCTTTCAGGGCCATTGGAAGTTTAGTGTAGGCTAGGGTTTTTTTTTTATTTGTGGGGGGGCTTTTTATTTTGATAGGGCTACTAGATTAGGAGTAATTAGTTTTTATTTTTAATAATGTGGTTTTTTATTTTTTGTAATTTAGTGTTTATTTTTTTTGTAATTTACAAAAAATGTATTTTTCATTTTTTTTAAATAATTTTTTGTTGAGGTTGTGCGATAAAATACAACATACTGTGTACGCCTTTCAACATCAAAGACACAGAAATTATGTGTTAGTAAACTTCATACAATATAAAGAAATAATTATAGTCAAAAACAAGACTGAAATACAACATTGCATGTTATCAAGAAGGCTTCTCAAACCTCTATTTTGTAGATATACTAGCGTATCTGGCTGACTAGTTATGAGACCATTCAAAAGCTCTCAAACTGCATAAAAATGAATAGAGGTAAGGTAGTCAGATCTGCGGCCTCTTTTGGGTCTAAGAATAGCATATAACACGTGAATAAGTAGTATGGGGGGGGGGGGATTTCAGTGGGCAAGCGCCGCTCATTAAGTAGGGGGAAGGATGGGGGGGCGGAGCCATATTAGAAGGCATCATGCAAACTGTAGTTAAGCTACAAAAGTAGTTATCAAAAAGGTAGTCATAAACAACTTGCAAATATGGCTATACAACATTAGGTAGAATGAGACCCTTGAGTATATAAATGGGATTGTTCCAACAGGGGAGTTATAATAAGTCTACCCGTTGATGGAATTTAGAGGGGTCATATACTATAAAATCAAGTAGAATCTAGGTCATGTTTAAATATTAAAGATTAAAATCAGATCCAGACTCTAAGATTTTAGCTGTTAGGCATCTTAATAGGAGACATAGTGCGTAGATTGGCGAGGAACATCCCTCTTTTAACCTGTATTAGCTTAAAAATGCTATGGTATGGGGTTAGATATATACAATCAAAATTAGCCTCTTCTGTGAATTCTGCTTAGTCTATGAGTGAGAATGCTTTGGTCTTAAGAAGAGATTTCAATAAGATTGTCATACGTCTTAATTGAACCCAGCTTTATATGGAGTATAGGAATATATAAGTTTATGCCACTTACCGGGGTTACATACTATGATATTAAAGAGAAATGTTGGGTATAGTTGTATATTGACCTTTTAGTACCTGGGGTATACTATATATTTGACAAAAATAAGTATAGTGAAATTACCTTAATTGTTAATAGTCTAGCTACTGAACTTGGCGGGGAAAGATATCTACGTTGAAATTATTAGTTCAAAGTTATAAAAGATATGTGGTGTAGGGGTAGGCGGAATTATCAAGTTTATATATAGATCACTGCCCCGAAAGATATCTTGTGGTAGTTTATGTAGAGCTGACAAGAGCGGGTTATAATAATATTAGTCTGTGTACAGAAGAAGTATTTAAGAATTTCTCTGAGCTAGATCATAAAATGATTAGTTACAGTAGGTATGAATATATTTTAATTAAGTATAAAGATGCACTGGAGAGTCTATCGTTACAGTTCCGACGTACATTTCGCTGGATCAGCTTTTTCAAGGAATAAAGTGTGCATGCCCGTGTTTCCTTTTAAACCTCTAGTAGATGACAAACCGGAAATCGGAAGTTGCATCCTCCATTTTGGAAATGGGCATCGTATTTCCAAGTACATACATACTATTATGTTCTGCCATGAGTTCAACCTCTTTCTTATTGTTAGTCAAAATAGAGCATCTGTACATGTTGACTTTATATATGCATAGCGGTTAAGGTAAAACATTTGATTCATTTAATTTACAATATATGTATATATATTAATGCTACCTTCATGTGTAAATAAAACGCCTCACAGGATAACCTTTTCTCTGAGAGCACACGGAGGAACGCAGAGGAGCAGGGAAATAAACCCAAAGAGAACGAACATATCCTTATATATGAACTTTCATTTTATGGTTCACTTTTTTTTATTTGGTAGCATTGGATTATCACATTTATTTCACTTTTATACATCTTTGTGATATTTTGGTATATTTATTATACAAAAAAGGATTATACTGGCCTCCATAGCGAAGCAAGGGGCTCTCAAACTAACCCACACCACATTTGAGGAGCTTGTTCCGCTGTACGGGTGCTAGTCCCCTGCCAGTGTCACATGTTGTATATCTCTCAGGGAAAGAAAAGCCACCCGCTCTGTTGTAGAGCAACTGGGTTCTCGGTGGAAGAATTGGGACTCTCTCTATATAGTAGGGGATACCAGGTTTCCATATCAGCCCTTACAAAGTATGTTTATGTGGAGAGCTATGAGTCACCCGTGCATCCATGTAAGCCATCGGAACCTGCACTTCAGTAGGAATTTCCCAGCCTCGTGCGTCGGCCGCATCCCCCGGGGCCTGGGCGCATGAAAAGGCTGTGGAGTCGGTAAGTAGCAGAGATTCAAGCGATTGCCTGATTCCGTTATCCACGAGCAGCAAAGGAGACGATCTCGGCAGAGTCTCCAACCTCCGCATAATTGAGCCCTCCGCAGCTTCGTGAATCCTACTAAGTGACCGCAAGTTAGCACTTCTGGACTTCTGTTTTTGTGGCTCATTCATGCAATCCCGTAGTGACAATAAATCCCCAGCTAGGCTCCGGTAATGGCTCTCAAAAAGTTGCAGAGAGTTCTGCTCCCTAGCTTGCAGAGCTTCCATATTAGTGGGGTTAGTTATATGCAAATGGTGTTCGGTGACTCCACGCGGTATATGTGAAGGAAGTATATTAGGGAGAAAACAAGTTTATAGTACAGGGAGTGCAGAATTATTAGGCAAGTTGTATTTTTGAGGATTAATTTTATTATTGAACAACAACCATGTTCTCAATGAACCCAAAAAACTCATTAATATCAAAGCTGAATAGTTTTGGAAGTAGTTTTTAGTTTGTTTTTAGTTATAGCTATTTTAGGGGGATATCTGTGTGTGCAGGTGACTATTACTGTGCATACTTATTAGGCAACTTAACAAAAAACAAATATATACCCATTTCAATTATTTATTTTTACCAGTGAAACCAATATAACATCTCAACATTCACAAATATACATTTCTGACATTCAAAAACAAAACAAAAACAAATCAGTGACCAATATAGCCACCTTTCTTTGCAAGGACACTCAAAAGCCTGCCATCCATGGATTCTGTCAGTGTTTTGATCTGTTCACCATCAACATTGCGTGCAGCAGCAACCACAGCCTCCCAGACACTGTTCAGAGAGGTGTACTGTTTTCCCTTCTTGTAAATCTCACATTTGATGATGGACCACAGGTTCTCAATGGGGTTCAGATCAGGTGAACAAGGAGGCCATGTCATTAGATTTTCTTCTTTTATACCCTTTCTTGCCAGCCACGCTGTGGAGTACTTGGACGCGTATGATGGAGCATTGTCCTGCATGAAAATCATGTTTTTCTTGAAGGATGCAGACTTCTTCCTGTACCACTGCTTGAAGAAGGTGTCTTCCAGAAACTGGCAGTAGGACTGGGAGTTGAGCATGACTCCATCCTCAACCCGAAAAGGCCCCACAAGCTCATCTTTGATGATACCAGCCCAAACCAGTACTCCACCTCCACCTTGCTGGCGTCTGAGTCGGACTGGAGCTCTCTGCCCTTTACCAATCCAGCCACGGGCCTATCCATCTGGCCCATCAAGGCTCACTCTCATTTCATCAGTCCATAAAACCTTAGAAAAATCAGTCTTGAGATATTTCTTGGCCCAGTCTTGACGTTTCAGCTTGTGTGTCTTGTTCAGTGGTGGTCGTCTATCAGCCTTTCTTACCTTGGCCATGTCTCTGAGTATTGCACACCTTGTGCTTTTGGGCACTCCAGTGATGTAGCAGCTCTGAAATATGGCCAAACTGGTGGCAAGTGGCATCTTGGCAGCTGCACACTTGACTTTTCTCAGTTCATGGGCAGTTATTTTGCGCCTTGGTTTTTCCACACGCTTCTTGCGACCCTGTTGACTATTTTGAATGAAACGCTTGATTTTTCGATGATCACGCTTCAGAAGCTTTGCAATTTTAAGAGTGCTGCATCCCTCTGCAAGATATCTCACTATTTTTGACTTTTCTGAGCCTGTCAAGTCCTTCTTTTTGACCCATTTTGCCAAAGGAAAGGAAGTTGCCTAATAATTATGCACACCTGATATAGGGTGTTGATGTCATTAGACCACACCCCTTCTCATTACAGAGATGCACATCACCTAATATGCTTAATTGGTAGTAGGCTTTCAAGCCTATACAGCTTGGAGTAAGACAACATGCATAAAGAGGATGATGTGGTCAAAATACTCATTTGCCTAATAATTCTGCACTCCCTGTATATCCTTCATAACTTGTAGCTGGGAATAGCAAGCATTTATAGTCTGTTAGGTAGCAGAGTAATTTCAGGCTTATAAATGTGATTTGTTTCCTAAATGTATAGCTAAAACTTACCTGTGAAATAAAACTAAAACCAAAGATAGCTACAATGTAACTATTAGTTATATTGTAGCTAGCTTAGGTTTTATTTTACAGGTAAGTTTGTATTTAGTTTAAATAGGAATTATTTAGTTAATAATTGTAAGGTTTATTTAGATTTATTTTAATTATGTTTAAGTTAGGGGGTGTTAGGGTGGGTTAGGCTTAGGGTTAAGTTAAGGTTAGGGTTAGGTGTAGGGGTTTATATTTATTTAGTGTTAGTGATGTTGGAGGCCAGAGGTTTAGGGGTTAGTAACTTTAGTATAGTGGCGGTGACATTGGGGGCGGCAGATTAGGGGTTAATAACGGTAATGTAGGTGGCGGCGATGTTAAGTGCGGCAAATGAGGGGTTAATATTTTTATTTAGGTGGCGGTGATGTTAAGGATGGCAGATTAGAGGTTAATAACATGTAAGTGGCGGCGATGTTGGGGGAAACAGATTAGGGGTGTTTAGATGTGGTTTTTATGTTTTTTTTCCCCATAGACATCAATGGGGCTGCGTTATGGAGCTTTTGTTTCCGCGATCGCAGGTGTTTTTTTTGCTGGCTCGATGGGGAAATCGTGCAAGAGCACGTCAAAGCAGCGCTTGATTTCGGTGCGGTATGGAGCTCAGCGCTACCATTTCACCCGCACAAGCCTGCTTTTTTTAAACTTGTAGTAGCAGTGCTATAGGGAAGTGAAATGACGCTGAAAATGTTCCAGTCATTAATTTCCCTATAGCGCTCAAAACTCGTAATCTAGCTGTCTGTGAGCATACCGAGATATGCTGTGGAGCATGCACGTGACTTGAGCACTATATAGCAGAAGTGTTAGTAACAATGTTGAACATTTATTGCTCATGGAAGGTGTGAGGAAAGCTATACAAAAGACTGGAGAACGGAAATATGATTGGGAGGCACAATATCATTAGGCAGTGCAGGCAGCTGCCAAAGGGTTTCATTTTTCTATCTAACCTAGTAGTACACCTGTCCAATACACTCCCTATGACCTCATATGTGTGTTCTGTACACTTAGCTGAACAGGACAGCCAATCAGAAACTGTACTGGGGAATGTGTAGACTACAACCCTTCTGTGACCCACCCTGAAATGCCCATATGACTTGAGTGGCTGTGATCCTGAACCAGCTAGCAACACACACAGAACAGTAATTATCCCTTTACTGTTAGCTACATACAGAACAGTGATTAAACCCTTCCTACTAGCAACACACACAGAACAGTGATTATCCCTTTACTGCCAGCAACACACAGAACAGTTATTAAACCCTTCCTACTAGCAACCCACACAGAACAGTAATTATCCTTTCACTGCCAGCAACATACAGAACATTGATTAAACCCTTCCTACTAGCAACACACACAGAACAGTGATTATCCTTTTACTGCCAGCAACATACAGACCAGTGATTAAACCCTTCCTACTAGCAACGCCCAGAGAACAGTGATTATACCTTTACTGCCAGCAACTTACAGAACAGTGATTAAACCCTTCCTACTAGCAACACATAGAAAAGTGATTATCCCTTTACTTTAAGTAACATACAGAATAGTTATTAAACAATTCCTACTAGCAACACACACAAACAGTAATTATCCCTTTACTGCCAGTAACATACAGATCAGTGATAAACCCTTCCTACTGGCAACACAAAGAACATTGATTAAACCCTTCCTACTAGCAACACACACAGAACAGTGATTATCACTTTACATCCATTAACATACAGAACAGTGATTAAACCATTCCTACTAACAACACACAAAACAGTGATTATCTCTTTACTGCCAGCAACACACAGAACAGTGATTAAACTCTTCCTACTGGCAACACACACAGAACAGTGATTATCCCTTCACTGCCAGTGACATACAGAACAGTAATTAAATCCTTCCTACTAGCAACACACACAGAACAGTGATTATCCTTTTACTGCCAGCAACTTACAGAACGGTGATTAAACCCGTCCTACTAGCAACACACAAACCAGTGATTATCTCTTTACTGCCAGCAACACACAGAACAGTGATTAAACTCTTCCTACTGGCAACACACACAGAACAGTGATTATCCCTTCACTGCCAGCGACATACAGAACAGTAATTAAATCCTTCCTACTAGCAACACACACAGAATAGTGATTATCCCATTACAACCAGCAACTTACAGAACAGTGATTAAACCCTTCCTACTAGCAACAAACACAAAAGTGATTATCCCTTTACTGCCAGTAACACACAGAACAGTGATTAAACCCTTCCTACTAGCAACACACAGAGAACAATGATTAAACCCTTCGTACTTGCAGCACACACAAAAGTGATTATCCCTTTCCTAACAGCAACACACAAAACATTGAATGAACCTTTCCTACTAGCAACACACAGAGGAGTTATTATCCCTTTCTGGCCAGCAACACACAGAACAGTGATTAAACCTTTCCTACTAGCAACACACAGAACAGCGATTATCCCTTTATGGCCAGCAATATACAGTACAGTGATTTAACTCTTCCTATTAGCAACATACAAAACAGTGATTATCCCTTTACTGCCAGCACCATACAGAACAATGATTAAACCCTTCCTACTAGCAACACACACAGAACAGTGATTATCACTTTCCCGCCAGCACCATACAGAACAGTGATTAAACCCTTCCTACTAGCAACACACACAGAACAGTGATTATTCCTTTCCCACCAGCAACACACAGAACAGTGATTAAACCCTTCCTACTAGCAACACACACAAAAGTAATTATCCCTTTCCTGCCAGCAACATAAAGAGCAATGATTAAACCCTTCCTAATAGCAACACACACAGAACACTGATTATCCCTTTTCCATCAGCAACACACAGAATGGTGATTAAACCTGTTCTACTAGAAACACACAGAACAGTGATTACCCCTTTACTGCCAGTAACATACAGTAAACATACAGAGCAGTAATTAAACCCTTCCTTCTAGCAACACACACAGAACAGTGATTATCCCTTTACTGCCAGCAACATACAGAACAGTGATTAAACCCTTCCTACTAGCAACACACAGAACAGTGATTACACCCTTTCTTCTAGCAACACACACAAAACAGTGATTATCCCTTTACTGCCAGTAACACACAGAAAAGTGATTTAACCCTTCCTACTAGCAACACACACAAACCACTTTTGTGTGTGTTGTTAATAGAAAGGGATAATCACTGTTCTGTATGTTGCTGGCAGTAAAGGAATAATCACTTTATTGTGTGTGTTTCTAGTAACATGCATAACAGTGCATAACAGTGATTAAACCCTTCTTATTAGCAACACACACAAAAGTGATTATCCCTTTACTGCCAGTAACACGCATACCTGTGAATAAACCCTTCATATTAACAACATTTTTTTCATTTTTTTTCAAAACATAACAACAAAATAACTTCTAAACATATAAACTTTGTTACGCAACTCATACCTAGGCAATGATAACTTACAGGTAAAATTATGCTTTTTGTAAGCATTGGCAACAATAATAATGGTAATAGTGATACTCATTCACAGAAAAGCGATCATACTAATCTAAAGCACAGTGTATCAAATAATTTTATGTCCTGTAAAACAATTGCTATAAAGTTTTTCTCTCGCTTTCTTTCAATGCTATGTGAGGCACGGATTCAGAGCAGAGCTTAAGCTTAATCGGTCCCTTTTCCATAATATGTGGAGTGCTTAATTAGATACGGGGGAACAGTGCTGGAGTTATTAATTTGGGGGGTGTCCTATCACATGTGTGAGTGTATGTTTCCCAATATAAAGACATTGCACAGCTAAAGGGTGGTTTGTTAAATAATAATGTTAAGGGGTCAAAAGGGACTTCCTGTGAGAGAACTTTTTGTATTTCTCTGTGCATATCGTGCCAGTAAGGTTGAAGTGTGGGACAATCCCACCATATGTGAAACAGTGTGCTTATCTGCTTGCAGTCCCTCCAACTGAGGGGGCTAGAATGTGGGTAGATCTTGGCTAACCTGCTTGGACAAAGATACCATCTTTCTAGCAACTTCAGGTTTGTCTCTGTGATGCTCATTGAAGAGGGTGCTTTACCCATTTTTTGAAAGATGATGTCCCAGGTTTCAGGGGGGACATCGAAGCCAAGTTCGGATTCCCAAGCTTTGGTGTATGGCGGGAGGTTTTTAGAGTGTGAAGCTATAAGGATTTTATATATAGTTGAAAGTATACCCTTCACTACCTGTGGAGACTGACACAGGAGCTCGAAAGAGTTTAAGCTCCTTACTAGGTTAGACCTATCTCTGTGACTGGAGAGGAAGTGTCATAGTTGTAGGTACTCGAACCATCTGTTAAAGAAAGCAATGTTTTTATCTGCTAAAGATGTTTTGGGCAGTATCACCCCTCTTTCTGTAACTAGATAGCAGGGTAGACCTGCTGCGATTGTATATGTTACTCCTGACCACCTGTGTATAAGCGGGGGGAGGTCATTATTGTGTAATAAAGGGGTTAATGGCGAGGGGATTGTAGATATGCCCCTCTGAGATTTTGTGACACGGTCCCATGTTGAGACAGTCACTAATGAAGGAGTGTGTGGCGGCATGTTTCTGTATTATCTATATGTCCAGCATAATGACCCTAGGCTTTTTGAGCCAGCTAGGTCGTGCTCAAGCTTTACCCACTCCTTATCCTGCGTATTTTTGCACCTGTCAACCACTGGTTAATTGTGCTGCTTGCTGATATTGTAAGAGATTGGGCACTCCAAGTCCCCCCTTATCTCTGTTTCTGTAAAGAATGGGCTTAGCTATTTTGGGTCTCTTGTGTGCCCATATAAAGCCATTTATTAAGGCCTGTGCAGAATGTATATATTGTGGGGGAGGTTGGGTAGGTATTGTCTGGAACATGTAAAGAAAACGAGGCAAAATTCTCATTTTAAAGGCGTGTATTCTGCCCTACCAGGAGAGACATTTATTCCGCCATTCCCCCAGCTCTGATCTAACGGAATCAAGGAGATTCTGGTGGTTCAGCTGATAAAGGGATTCCCTTGAGTTTGTTATGTGTATCCCTAAATATTTTATGGAATTATGTTTTGGCATAAATTGGTATTGCGTGGTGATCTGACAAGTCGCTTGGTCAGTGATCCCAATGCCCAGGAACTCCGATTTCTGCATGTTTATTTTGAAATTAGAAAGGGTACTATATGTCTCTATTACCAGCATTAGTGCAGAAAGGGATTGCAAGGGAGAGGTCAATGAAAATAAAATGTCATCTGCATATAGCGTTGGTTTATATTGTGTATCTTCTATTTGGATTCCGCGTATTTCATCGTTTTTCCTGACGTTAGAGGTTAAGACTTCCATGGACAAAATAAACAAGAGAGGGGAAAGGGGACAGCCCTGCCTCGTTACGTTCAATATGGGGAATGGGTCTGATATGGAGTCATTTAGTTTGATGCGGGCTTTTGGCGCATGATAAAGAGCGAAAATTTTCTCTATAAGCTTCTCTCCCAGGCCAAATCGGGCTAATGTGGATTTTAAAAACAGCCAGTCCAACCTATCGAAAGCCTTTTTGGCATCGATGGCCAGAAAGATTGAGGGAACGCCATGCGGCTGAGAGTATTTGAGTAAATTTAGGATTTTAATAGTGTTATCTTGCGCCTCTCTGTGGGGTACGAAGCCTACTTGATTTAAGTGAATTAGATGTGGTAGAAATGTATTGAGTCTGGAAGCTATGAGTTTTGCGTAAAGCTTGATGTCTTCATTTAACAACGAGATAGGGCGGTAGTTAGAAGGGGTATCTGTGGACCTACCAGGCTTAGGAATCACTGTAATGTGGGCCTCCAACATAGGAGGGAGAAAAGGATGTTCCTGGCCTGCTAACATAAATATGGTGCATAAGCGGGGGAGTAAAATAGGTGCAAACTTCTTGTAGTAGGAGACGGTGAACCCGTCAGGGCCTGGACTCTTACCTGTAGGTAATTGTTTGAGGGTAGCTAGGAGTTCTGTTATTGAAAAGGGTGCCTCTCTACTACCGCTTGTGCGTCAGTGAGTTGAGGTAGAGGAGTGTCTGACAAGTATGCGTTTATGGTGTTTCTTATATCTGTGGGATGGTCACTTTTTGGGAGGTCATAGAGTTTAGAGTAATATGCCAAGAATTGAGAGAGAATTTCGGGGGTGGTGTTTACCTTCTGGTTTGTGGGGGTTCTTATTTCGTGTATGAAAGTTTTAAGTTTTTTAAGGTTGAGGGAGCGTGCGAGAAGTTTTCCCGCCCTATTACTTTTGAAATAAAATTTCTGTTTAGTTTTTAAGGCCAATGTGTTAGCTTCACTTATTAATTGGTTGTGAACCGTTGTTCTAGCTTTTTCTAGGTCTGCTAGAATTTGGGAGGAAGAGGAGTGTCGTTTGTGCTCATATTCAAGTTTGAATAGTAGGTCAGTGGATGTTTTGTATAGCAGCCGTTCTTTCTGTCTAACGTGTACCTGATATTTTATGAATTCCCCTCTGATAAAACATTTGTGGGCCTCCCACACAACAAAGGGGTCTGTTTCAGGTAGGGAATTGAATTGGAAGTATTCTGGAAGGAGTTTCTCTATTTTGTTAATAAAGTCGGGGAAATTTAATAGGCTTTCATCCAGTTTCCACTGGAAAGTACTTTTTGGCACCGAGGGCCAGTTAAGTTTTGTAAGTACTGCAGAGTGGTCGGACAATACCATGTGTGAAAGTCTGGAGGATAGGACATTAGTAAGACCCTTTTGGTTGGTGAAGTGGTAATCAATCCTACTGTAAGAACGGTGTGGGGCTGAGAAAAAGGTGTAATCCCTCTTCTCTGGGTGTTTAAATCTCCAGATATCGAACAGTGTCTGCTCGAACCTGTAGGTAATTGTTTGAGGGTAGCTAGGAGTTCTGTTATTGAAAAGGGTGCCTCTAGTTCTACCGCTTGTGCGTCAGTGAGTTGAGGTAGAGGAGTGTCTGACAAGTATGCGTTTATGGTGTTTTTTATATCTGTGGGATGGTCACTTTTTGGGAGGTCATAGAGTTTAGAGTAATATGCCAAGAATTGAGAGAGAATTTCGGGGGTGGTGTTTACCTTCTGGTTTGTGGGGGTTCTTATTTTGTGTATGAAAGTTTTAAGTTTTTTAAGGTTGAGGGAGCGTGCGAGAAGTTTTCCCGCCCTATTACTTTTGAAATAAAATTTCTGTTTAGTTTTTAAGGCCAATGTGTTAGCTTCACTTATTAATTGGTCGTGAACCGTTGTTCTAGCTTTTTCTAGGTCTGCTAGAATTTGGGAGGAAGAGGGGTGTCGTTTGTGCTCATATTCAAGTTTGAATAGTAGGTCAGTGGATGTTTTGTATAGCAGCCGTTCTTTCTGTCTAACGTGTGCCTGATATTTTATGAATTCCCCTCTAATAAAACATTTGTGGGCCTCCCACACAACAAAGGGGTCTGTTTCAGGTTGGGAATTGAATTGGAAGTATTCTGGAAGGAGTTTCTCTATTTTGTTAATAAAGTCGGGGAAATTTAATAGGCTTTCATCCAGTTTACACTGGAAAGTACTTTTTGGCGCCGAGGGCCAGTTAAGTTTTGTAAGTACTGCAGAGTGGTCGGACAATACCATGTGTGAAAGTCTGGAGGATAGGACATTAGTAAGACCCTTTTGGTTGGTGAAGTGGTAATCAATCCTACTGTAAGAACGGTGTGGGGCTGAGAAAAAGGTGTAATCCCTCTTCTCGGGGTGTTTAAATCTCCAGATATCGAACAGTGTCTGCTCGAACATAAGCCTCCAAAATTGTTTAACCATGTGCTTAGATATTGAGGGCTTTGGGTTTGTAGTATCTATGTTTGGTTGAATGGGGATGTTGAAATCTCCACCTATGTAGAGCGCTCCTATCACATGATCTAATATCTGCGCAAAATATTTTTAAAAAAAGGGGAGCTGCTTGGTGTTGGGGGCATATAAATTGACCAGCATCACGGGTGAGCCGAATAACAGGCCAGTCACACATATAAATCTACCATCTGTATCTGTGTGGGTTTGTATAGGAGTGAAGGATACATGTTTGCTTATAAGGATACTCACACCATTGCGTTTGTGGTCAAATGAACTATGGAAACATTGTGTAAAATAGCCACCAAAATACTTGGGTTCCTTGTTTTTTAAAAAATGTGTCTCCTGTAGGAAGAGGATGTCACCCCCCTTCCTACGTAGGTCTCACATAGCTAATGAGCGTTTCTGTGCAGAATTCAGGCCCCTAGAGTTCTGGCTTATTAATGTGAGAGTTTTATTGTTTGCGGGCATGTGTTAGCTGCGTGATTTTGCCTATGAAAATATAAGTGTAAGTGCAGACATAGATATATGTATAAGGTACTGCGAGCTGCTCTCTCCAAATGAGCCACTGAAGCCGTGCCTCCGTTACGTAACAAAAACAGTATAACCACAATACAAAATTGAATTGAACAGTATATTTGACATCTTATCGAAAAGTATCTTAATACTATCAAAGTCATATGACGTTTGTTGCACAAGGGAGGGTGATGACCGATCACAGAAAAGATTTACTATTAAATCTGACTAGCGCCTAATAGCCAAATCATCTTGCAAATGATGGAGGGATAGTTATTACCCCTGAACTCTTTTTTTTTTTTTTATAATATGTTTTAATAAACAATTACATATAAGACACATAAAAAAGAAACCTCAGGATTTATGCATAAATATGATCAGCTAAAACTATACATTACCCAAATACAGTTCTAGTGGGATCAGTCAGTGGAGCTACCCTCCTAAGCTGTGTCATGAGGTGGAGAGCCAAGGGGTTTGGCCAGCGATCTAGCCTTTGACCTAGAGACTACTCGCTGCCAGTTTCCAGGTTCAGATCTGGCAGATCTCTTTTTAGGGGGCTCAGCAGGCTCATCTATAGGTAGTCCATCCGGAGGGTCGATTTCTAGTGCTGAGCAAAAGGCACTAACATCTTCCAGAGTCTTGCAGATCAATTTTCTATTTCCGTGAAGAACATAGAGATGGAAAGGGAATCCCCACCTGTAAAGGATTTTCTTTTGCCGGAGGAGTGTTGTTAAATGAGTGAGATCTCTTCTCCTTTGCAATGTCCGTTGTGACAAATCTTGATAGAATTGAAGAACAACCCCCCTAAATTTCACTGGTTGGTGTTTGCGTGAGAGGTTTAGGAGCTCTTCTTTTTCTCTGAACTCCTTGAACTTCATAATGATATCTCTTCGGGGGGCCGTATCAGGGGATTTTGGCCTAAGGGCCCTATGGGCTCTGACCCAGGGGATATCCGTGGAGGGAGAGATGTTCTTGAGGTGTGCAAAGAGGGCCGGGAGCTATGTTGGGAAATCTTTAGGTAATACCGACTCGGGAACACCCCGGATTCTGAGGTTTTTCCGTTGACTTCTATTTTCAAGATCTTCTATTTTGTCATAGAGATCGGCTATAAGGGATGTATGATGGTTTGTGGTGTCCTGAACCACGTTGATTTCCACTTGCAGATGATC
This sequence comes from Bombina bombina, assembly GCF_027579735.1. Classification (NCBI taxonomy): domain Eukaryota; kingdom Metazoa; phylum Chordata; class Amphibia; order Anura; family Bombinatoridae; genus Bombina; species Bombina bombina. The sequence continues at coordinate 1,139,875,429 of NC_069503.1, read as the reverse complement.
GGTAAATTCTTCCAAAGCCTCCACTCTATTGCCCATGGAGTGTAGATCTTGCTTTATTTCGGCTATCTCTTCACGTATACATGAACGGATTATGTTGGCGATGTCCTGTTTGGACGCTAGTGTGGAGAGGATGGTATTTGGAACAGGCGTACTCTCCTCTAGGCCATCCATATTTTTTTGCGGTGTTGGCGCCTTTTTCAATGGCGACTTGCTGGTCTCTTCGCTCGTTGCGGTTTTTGAGCTTGAAGGTGTAAAAAACTGGTCGACCAAGCTGTCTTTGTGACTGGGTAGTTTTGGCAGCTTATTGGGTTTTGCTGAACGTTTAGCATTCATTTTGCAATGCTGAATTAAATTAGACAAGTGTCCAATCCCTTCTCCTCAGGAACTGATATAATGGCTAAACCTTACTGAGTGATGAGGAGCACAGTCAGACAGGTTTATCTGAATTATGGTATGCTATATCAGCAGCCTCCAAGCAGGTCACGGTAAAGCCTCTCTTTAAGTAAGTAAGTCAAGATAGCCAGCTTTCACTAGCAAGCCTAGTTAGTTAAGGTCTCGGGTGAAATATGTGGAGCGGGCTCTTACTGCTATATACTGCTCAGAATAGCTGCCGGGCAGTGCGTATTGCATTTATTTATTTATTAGGCGGGCCTGCCTTTCCCTGTCCCTGCAGCTTTATAACACAGATGCCGGAGCCCTTTAGTGTCCCTGCGCTTGCCTTCCTGAGGTAATCTGCCTTAATTGGGGCCAGGGGTTGTGGCGTTGTGTATTCCTTGACCGCAGCACACTGCCTCTCTATGTTTGTATTTACAGCCACAGGACAGCAATATGGCGGCTCCCCGCCTGGGTATGATGCAGTCGAGGCGTGCCGAAAAGTTGCGCCTCACCAGAGGTAAGTGTTGCATGCCCCCGACTCCCCTGTCTACCTTGCTCTCCGCCCCTGGGCTAAGCGGTGATGTCCCTCTTTGTGTGCAGTGAGGCTGGTTCCTCCAGTGCTCGTGGGCCTGCGGCTTGCAGGAGAGTTTCAGAGTGCGACACGGGTAGCGATGTCAGAAATTCCCGGTAGCACTATTGAGCATCCTGGGTCTTTTGCTTTTGTGATCCCGTGGCTCCTTGTGTAACAAGCTTTCGTTTGTACATATTTTGCCAGTTGTATACACTGAAATTGTGGCTATTTTAGGCGATGTTATGGAGCTGGGTTTCAGAGCTCAGGAGTTACACAGCCACCATAGCTGCGGCCGGCTCCGCCCCCTACACCTCAATTTTTATTGTTTAAAAAAAATGGATAATCCCTTTATTACCCATTCCCCAGTTTTGGATAACAACACTCTTATATTAATATACTTTTTACCTCTGTGATTACCTTATATCTAAGCCGCTGCAGACTGCCACCTTATCTCAGTTCTTTTAACAGACGTGCATTTTAGTCAATCAGTGCTGACTCCTAGGTGACTCCATGGGCATGAGCACAATGTTATCTATATGGCACCCATGAACTAACTCCCTCTAGCTGTGAAAAAAATTCAAGGGCTAAGAAATTAGCATATGATCCTACCTAGGTTTAGCCTTAAACTAAGGAATACCAAGAGAAAAAAGCAAAATTAATTATAAAAGTTAATTGGAAAGTTGTTTAAAATTACATGCCCTATCTGAATCATGAAAGTTTATTTTTGACTAGACTGCCCCTTTAAGGCACACCAGATAAAAAGGGAGGGCATTAACCTTTTTACTCATAACATCTAGCAGATATGGTGGGCCTGTTGATATCATCACAACACAGAAAGGGGTTAAGCACTCCACCTCTAAGAAGAGTAAATGAAAGTTAAAATATAACTTTTAATAATGAGAATAAAAAAGTACAAGAAACCCTGTTATGCACACCAACCACCACATAAAAATACTACCGGTTAAACACCCCTGTTGTGGGCCTGTTGATATCATTAGGAATTCCTGAGAGTCCTATGTATGCTGGTGTTTAGATTCACACTGGTAGGGGAGCACTGGACCTTTGTAAGCCTATGCATGTAGTGATAGGTGGTATAGGACCTTTGTAAGCCTATGCATATAGTGATAGGTGGTATAGGACCTTTGTAAGCCTATGCATGTAGTGATAGGCGGTATAAGACCTCTGTAAGCCTATGCATGTAGTGATAGGTGGTATAGGACTTTTGCAAGCCTATGCATGTAGTGATAGGTGGTATAGTCTAGCCCGGTGGACGCATGGAATATAGGGCTATTTGACCCCCACTTTATGGGAGCGTTGGTAGGCTCCGCTGTGGGGGGTGGAGGATGATGGGAGGAGATAAATACTCCTCCCCTGCTGAGATTTGGCAGTTGCAGAGTTGCGAGCAGCACGGAAGGGGGAAGTTTTGTTCCTACTCACCTGGTAACTTACCTGTCGGATGGAAGCCCTGCTGTCGGAGTTACTGGCGGTCGCCAGGCGGAACGGCGAAGACTGGATCCGGGAGCGGCTGAGTGGAGGTGCAGCGTCGGTTGGTGTTCCGGATGAGGAGTCGACGAGGAGCGGGACCAGAGGACGGCCAGCCAGGAGGTCGCGGCCACCGGAGCGTCTGAGCCCGGAGATCGACGCCGCCAGGTCCAGGAGAGGGAGTGCGGGGCCTGGGCGGCCAGCGGATGCAGCGGTGAGGCCGGATGGCGGGAGAGGTCGTCGAGGAGGAGGTGGGGCCGAGTCGCGGCCTAGCACGGCGCCGGTGGCTGACGTCAGTGTCGGACGGCGTCAGGAGGAACCGGGCGCTGGAAGAGGCAGAAGGAGATCCTTGAGGAGCGGGACCGGCGACGTGGAGGAAGGTAAGGTCGGCTGAGCTATCGCAGATACGGGCTAAAAAAGGGGGGCCTCAAGGTAATTTGGCACTAATAGCATCGGGCCTAACGGGGATGAGGTGGCACATGGGAGAGCATGGGATGCTAAGAGGGATGCAGGTAGGGTAGGGAGGGAAAGTTCAAAGGGGGAGCCGGGATAAGGCTCGAAGGGGCTTAGTGTGCCATGGGGTACTTTAGGGATAAGGGGCTTAAGGGTGCCAGGGGTACTGCTAGGGGACATGAAGGGGTTTTGATGGATGGTATCGAATGGGTTTTAAGTGGTTAGTGAGGGTGGGGTGGGTGTGGGCGTGAGTGGGATATTTGGGCAATTGCCATGGGAGCCGGGAGAAGGTTTGGTTATGAGAGCATTAGGGTAGCGAAGTTAGGGTGCCTGGTGGTTGCGCTTTAGGGTAGGAGGCTGGTAGGAAATTAGGCTTTGTAGGGGACTATTGGGGTGAGGTTTAAAAGGGGTGTGTTGGTATATGGTTCCGTGGGGGGGATTTCAGGGGTTACTGTAGTATAGTTGAAGGGACGAGTGGTCGTAGTGGGGACGGTTGAGGGGATGAGGTTTTGGGCTGCAGGAGTACTACCGGGGGGGGGGGGGGGTTGATTCCTGTGCGCTTGGGGTAGTAAGTAACGGCAAAAGGGGTTGGGAGCGGGTATTTGGTCTGGTGGTGTGGGACCAGAGGGGTAACCGAGGGAGAGGGAGCTGTATTTGCAGCGGGCAAGGGGCCTGGAAGCGGGGATTAGGCCTGAGGGTGGGCTTGGCGGGTAGGTTTTGGAGGGAAGGGTCACTGGGGTGGTTGACCGAAGGAGGGCAGCAAAGGGTACAAAGGGGGGGGTGGTAGCGGGGAAGAAGGGATGGGGAAGGTTGCAGCGCTCAGGTGTGCCGGGAGGGACAAAGACTTGACGTTTTGGGGTGGGTTGATCTGTGGGAGTGGCAGATGGGAGGCCAGAAGGTTTGTAGTAATAAGATGGTGTCATGGACTTCAGGCTGTGAGGGGTCGGGGGGGGGGGGGTTTAAAAAAAAAAAAAAAAAAAAAAAAAAAAAGGGAGGGGAGGCATAAGGGAGTAAAATAAGGGTAGGAACCGGGAGGTAGTAGCAGTTTAATAATTTTGTCAGAAAGGGTGGCTTGATAGGGAGGGCGTGCAGCTTACGTGGGATTGGGAAACATATCTGCCAGGCAGCTAAGAGGGGTCCGGGGGTTAAGGGGGGGGAGGGTTGAGGGTCTAGGGGAATGTAGGGAAAGGGTAGGGTTTAGGGTGATTAACTTTTCTTCTGGTTGCAGGGACTGCTGGGGCGAACAGAAGGGGTGTGGAGGCTACGGGAGCCAGGAGGACTGGCGGCAGTGAGCGGCAGGTAGATGTCACGGATCCACCACTGGAGTTGGAGGCCAGTGGGAATTTTGAAGATGAGGACCCATTGGAGGGAACGTCGTCGGGTACAGTAACGGTTGGCCAGGTAGGGGGGGTGTCAACCCTGGTGCAGCTTCTTCAGATGTTGTCTCCGCAACGGAGTGCAGTAGGGGTGGGACAGGGGGAAGGAGGCCGGGGGGCAGAAGGGGGGGGTGTATTGACTATGTCTTCTGCACAGGCTATAGGTTCCAGTAGGAGGGAGAGGGGCTCATCGCCCGCCAGAACAGGAGGGTCCGGCGGTCGCCGGAGGTCAAGATCCCCGATACGGCGGTCTCAGGGAGGAGGCAGGCCCGGGTCGCCACCGCGAGGGCGTGGTGGAAGAGAGCGGGACAGGAGCAGGCACGGCAGGGGGCGGTCTCCTGCCAGAAGAGACGACGTACGAAGAAGATTGGACATCAACAGAGGCCCCAAGAGCGAAATGAGAGAGCAGAGGAGGGAACAAGGGACGGAGTCGACACAAATCCCAGTGACGGTGCAACAGCCTACAGGTGAGGGTACGGCTGGGGGTGCACCAGGAGTGAATGTGGTGGAGAGTGGTGAGAGAGGCATGATACTGGCAGGTTTGAAGGGGTTATTGGCTGCGCTAGAGAAGCCTAGCGGTGGGGTAGTTCCGGTGGCGGCGGCATGGGTGGCCCCTGGTATGGGGGCGCAGAGTACGGTAGCGTCGGTAGTGGCAGCGGGGACGCAAGGGGCGGTAGCGCCGGGTGTAGCTGCACAGAATAGTGGGGTCGCGGTAGCAGGTGAGTCGGCGGCTGCGAGTAGGGAGGTGGTTAGAGTTCCCGAAGGGGCACTCAGGAGGCCTTGTTTATGTTTGGTGGGTCCGTTGGGTATCCATCTTACGACCGAATTGAGGGATAAGATAGGGAAGAGGGAGTTTGTGGAGATATTCTCCCTGCTGCCTTTGGAGCACGTGTTAGAGGTAAAGGAGGATGAGAAGGAAAAGGGTAGAAAGGAAGAGGAGGAAAGGAAGAAAAGGTGGAGGAAGTTGCCCAAGACATTTGCAAATTGGTCTCGGGCCTTCAGGATTTTGGCTAGTGTTGTTTGCGAAAAGTTCCCAGAGCAAGGGGCTTCCCTTTTTTGCTATTATGAAGAAATAGCTAGTGCCTTTGGGACCTATGGGGGAATGGCCTGGTGGAGGTATGTTGAGGGGTTCAGACAGCGAATGGCGGTTCGTCCGGAAATGCGTTGGGACGATAGGGATATGGGGATATGGTTAGAAATGATGACCCCGTTGCGGGGGGCTCGTTCCTTTCGGAGTTCTGGGCAGACGGGAAGCATCACTGGAACCAGCACAGGAACTGGAACAGCTATCCGAAAAGGGCTGTGCTTCCAGTTTAACGAAGGGCAATGTAAGTTTGGAGTGTCGTGTAAATACAAACACGAGTGTTCGGTGTGTGGAGGAATCCATTCCGGGGCAAAATGTTTCCGGAAGGGCAGAATGGGCAGCAAGCCGGGGGAATTGAGTGTACCGGGCACGGACGCCGGTGAAAGTAAAAGAGATGGTCCCTTGGCTCGAGGCATACGCCAATGAGCGGGGACACGCGGGGGACGCGGAATTGCTCTTAACGGGGTTTAGTTCGGGTTTTTTGATTCCTTTTAAGGAGCAAGAGGGGTTGGCATTCGCGGGGAATTTGAAATCGGCAAGGGAATTTCCGGAGGTGTTGAGGGAGAAGTTGGGGAAGGAAGTCAAATTGGGAAGGATGGCGGGCCCATTCAGGCTACCTCCTATCCCGGGGCTAAGGGTGTCTCCTTTGGGTGTGGTGCCTAAGAAGGCTCCGGGGCAATTCCGGATGATACATCATTTATCTTACCCGCAGGGTATCTCGGTGAATGATGGCATAGACCCGGAATTGGTATCGGTGAAATATGCCTCTTTTGACAAGGCAGTCTCGGTGGTGAGGAAGGCGGGCCGTTGTGCCCTGTTGGCAAAGGCGGATGTTGAATCCGCTTTTCGTCTATTGCCCGTTCACCCGAGGTCTCATCACCTCTTGGGGTGTAAATTCGAGGATCAGTTCTATGTGGACCTCTGCCTCCCGATGGGCTGTTCAATTTCCTGTTCATATTTTGAAAGGTTCAGCTCGTTTGTGGAGTGGGTGGTAAAAAGGAGGTCGGGGAAGGTCTCAGTTGTGCATTACTTGGACGATTTCCTCTTTGTGGGCCCGGCTGGGTCCGGTACATGTGAGCTCCTGGTAACAGTTTTTGGGGAGGTGGCTAAGGAGTTTGGTATTCCGGTTGCGGAGGATAAATCAGAGGGCCCGGTGACGGTCCTGAGTTTCCTAGGGATCGAGATTGATTCGGTCAGAATGGAATGCAGGCTCCCGGAGGACAAAGTCCGGGATCTGCGGGAGGTGATCGATGTGATCCTGAGCAAGAAAAAAGTCTTACTTAGTGAATTACAATCGCTGTTGGGTAAATTAAACTTTGCGGGCCGGATTATACCCATTGGGCGGGTGTTCTGCCGCAGATTGTCACTGGCGACAGCTGGAATTTCCAATCCGAAATTTCACATCCGCATATCGTCGGATATGAAGGAGGATTTGAGGATTTGGAAAAAATTTTTAGAAGACTTTAATGGAGCATTGTTGATCCAGGAGTCCGGTTGGTCGGATGACCAATTGTGTTTATTTACAGATGCGTCGGGTTCCCACGGATTTGGGGCCTTTCTGAACGGTAAGTGGTGCGCGGGGGCCTGGCCGGAGATTTGGGTGGAATGGGGGTTGACGAGGAATCTGACATTTCTGGAGTTGTTCCCATTGGTGGTGGCTTTGAGGATTTGGCCGGAACACCTCAGGGACAAAAAGGTTTGTTTTCACTCTGACAATCTGGGAGTGGTGTGGGCGATTAATCGTTTGACAGCAAATTCTCCGGCTGTGATCCGTTTACTACGGGCATTTGTGTTGGAATGCTTGAGGTGTAATGTATCATGGAGGGCGGTACATGTCCCTGGACGCCTTAATGTAATTGCTGATTCTTTATCCCGGTTTCAGTGGGATCGATTTCGAGAGGCGGCCCCAGGGGCGGATGCGGAAGGCTGGGAGTGCCCGGAGGATCTGTGGCAACTTGGCTGCCAGGAACATTGAGTCTGGTACAGGGGGCTTTAGCTCCTACCACATGGAGGGCTTACGTCCGAGTGTGGAAATTATGGAGGAAAAGGGTGGAGCATGGTTATCAGGAGGGTAATATGGAGGAGGAGATGAGAACTTTGGTGGAATGGATAAAATGCTGGGGGAGAGAAGGGCTGTCGCCCTCAGAAATACGGAGGAGGATGGCGGCCTTGGCGTTTCTGTTCAAACTGTTGGGACAGGTGGATTTGACAAAAATCTTTGTGGTACGAATGGCGGTTAAGAGTCTGTGTAAGAGGAAGGCGCGGGCCGATGGTAGGCGTCCGCTAACATATGCCATATTAGAAGGTGTGGTTGAGAGGCTAGGGAGTATTTGTTCCTCAGTTTACGAAGAAAAGTTGTTCAGGGCGGCATGCGTCCTGGCCTTTTTCGGAGCTTTTAGGGTATCTGAGCTGATGGGAAGGAATCGGGGAGATTTAGGAGGCTTGGCAAGACAGGATGTGGTGTTGAAGGGGGGGTTGGTTGAGCTTTGGTTGAGAAGATCCAAGACGGATCAGGAAGGGAGAGGTGCTAGGATAGTGCTGCGGGAGGTTGGGGGCCTTTGCTGTCCGGTTGGTTCGGTCCGGGAATTTTTGGAGGTATTGAAGAATGCAGCGGGTCCACTGTTGTTACACAATGATGGTACGCCCTTATCTAGGTATCAGTTTGTGGCGGTGGTTCGTAAGGCGTTGGTGGCGATGGGGATGAGAGGGGAAGACTTTAGTTCACATTCGTTTCGAATTGGGGCAGCGACGGAGGCAGCATCATTAGGTTTGGATGGGGGGGTAATCAGAAAGATTGGCAGATGGAGGTCTGAAAGGTTTCTTGGGTACGTGAGACAGGAGCTAGTGGTGCAACCAAGGGGGTATTGACAAGTGGATTCTTTTGCTTCATTTAACAGGGCCGGTGTCTTGCTGGATTTTAGGGCACTCCTACATTTTTTGGGCGAGGAAAGCGGCAGCGGTTAAGGACAATGGGTTGCAGCTGGGTTTCTCCAGGGAACAGGTGCATATACGGTGGTTGGGGGTTCGAGGTATGAAATGGGCTCAGGTGGTTGGGAAGGTATCGGAGTATGCCAGGGTGTTTGACCCCCCGCAGGTGTTAGTTATCCATGTGGGAGGGAACGACTTAGGGTGCATGCCTCAGAAGGATCTGCTGTGGGGTATGAAGAATGGGATAGACAGGTTGTTATGTTTGTTCCCTGACATGGTTTTAGTGTGGTCAGAAATTGAGAGCAGGGTGGTGTGGCGGTCAGCCTGGGACATTAGGAAGTTGGAAGCATCCAGAAGAAAGGTAAATAGGACGGTCAGTGGATATGTCAGGAAGCGGGGCGGTGTGAGCCTTAGGCATGTGGAATTTGAAGGGGAGTCAGGCAGATGTTTCTATTTGAAGGATGGGGTTCATTTGAATGAAGTGGGACTGCACCTATTTAATTTCACTATTAAGGAAGGGATCGAAAAGGCCTTAGCCCTGTGTGGCGGTACTCGCTGATGGCGAGTGGTGGCGGGGTGCTTGCTGTGATGTATTGAGGCTTACGCCTGATAGATAGTAGCTGGTACTTATGTCAGTAAGGAAAAGTGGAAAGTGATGGTGGACGCCCCGCCCCTGAAAAGGGGTGGGGGCTTATGGAGAGTAAAAGCAAGCACTGGGTGAAGTGTTAGTTAAGAGGTTATAATGTTGATAAAGTTTAACTTGTGTTGTTGTTTTAATAAACAGGCTGCGGCCTTTTCAATCCCATAAAATTGGTGGTGTCTTATTGAGAATGGATGGAGTGAACTCAGAAATGGGGGGTCAAGTCTAGCCCGGTGGACGCATGGAATATAGGGCTATTTGACCCCCACTTTATGGGAGCGTTGGTAGGCTCCGCTGTGGGGGGTGGAGGATGATGGGAGGAGATAAATACTCCTCCCCTGCTGAGATTTGGCAGTTGCAGAGTTGCGAGCAGCACGGAAGGGGGAAGTTTTCCCGCCCTCCCTCCCCAGGAATAGTGAATAACTGGTTTGTCGCAGCTACGGCGGGGTGCTTGCTGTGATCTATTGAGGCTTACGCCTGATAGATAGTAGCTGGTACTTATGTCAGTAAGGAAAAGTGGAAAGTGATGGTGGACGCCCCGCCCCTGAAAAGGGGTGGGGGCTTATGGAGAGTAAAAGCAAGCACTGGGTGAAGTGTTAGTTAAGAGGTTATAATGTTGATAAAGTTTAACTTGTGTTGTTGTTTTAATAAACAGGCTGCGGCCTTTTCAATCCCATAAAATTGGTGGTGTCTTATTGAGAATGGATGGAGTGAACTCAGAAATGGGGGGTCAAGGACCTTTGTAAGCCTATGCATGTAGTGATAGGTGGTATAGGACCTCTGTAAGCCTATGCATGTAGTGATAGGTGGTATAGGACCTCTGTAAGCCTATGCATGTAGTGATAGGTGGTATAGGGCCTTTGTAAGCCTATGCATGTAGTGATAGGTGGTATAGGATCTTTGTAAACCTATGCATGTAGTGATAGGTGGTATAGGACCTTTGTAAGCCTATGCATGTAGTGATAGGTGGTATAGGACCTTTGTAAGCCTATGCATGTAGTGATAGGTGGTATAGGACCTCTGTAAGCCTATGCATGTAGTGATAGGTGGTATAGGACTTTTGTAAGCCTATGCATGCAGTGATAGGTGGTATAGGACCTTTGTAAGACTATGCATGTAGTGATAGGTGGTATAGGACCTCTGTAAGCCTATGCATGTAGTGATAGGTGGTATAGGACCTTTGTAAGCCTATGCATGTAGTGATAGGTGGTATAGGACCTTTGTAAGCCTATGCATGAAGTGATAGGTGGTATAGGATCTTTGTAAGCCTATGCATGTAGTGATAGGTGGTATAGGACCTTTGTAAGCCTATGCATGTAGTGATAGGTGGTATAGGACCTTTGTAAGCCTATGCATGTAGTGATAGGTGGTATAAGACCTCTGTAAGCCTATGCATGTAGTGATAGGTGGTATAGGACTTTTGCAAGCCTATGCATGTAGTGATAGGTGGTATAGGACCTTTGTAAGCCTATGCATGTAGTGATAGGTGGTATAGGACCTCTGTAAGCCTATGCATGTAGTGATAGGTGGTATAGGACCTCTGTAAGCCTATGCATGTAGTGATAGGTGGTATAGGGCCTTTGTAAGCCTATGCATGTAGTGATAGGTGGTATAGGATCTTTGTAAACCTATGCATGTAGTGATAGGTGGTATAGGACCTTTGTAAGCCTATGCATGTAGTGATAGGTGGTATAGGACCTTTGTAAGCCTATGCATGTAGTGATAGGTGGTATAGGACCTCTGTAAGCCTATGCATGTAGTGATAGGTGGTATAGGACTTTTGTAAGCCTATGCATGCAGTGATAGGTGGTATAGGACCTTTGTAAGACTATGCATGTAGTGATAGGTGGTATAGGACCTCTGTAAGCCTATGCATGTAGTGATAGGTGGTATAGGACCTTTGTAAGCCTATGCATGTAGTGATAGGTGGTATAGGACCATTGTAAGCCTATGCATGAAGTGATAGGTGGTATAGGATCTTTGTAAGCCTATGCATGTAGTGATAGGTGGTATAGGACCTTTGTAAGCCTATGCATGTAGTGATAGGTGTTATAGGACTTTTGTAAGCCTATGCATGTAGTGATAGGTGGTATAGGACCTTTGTAAGCCTATGCATGTAGTGATAGGTGGTATAGGACCTTTGTAAGCCTATGAATGTAGCGATAGGTGGTATAGGACCTTTGTAAGCCTATGCATGTAGTGATAGGTGGTATAGGACCTTTGTAAGCCTATGCATGTAGTGATAGGTGGTATAGGACCTTTGTAAGCCTATGCATGTAGTGATAGGTGGTATAGGACCTTTGTAAGCCTATGCATGTAGTGATAGGTGGTATAGGACCTTTGTAAGCCTATGCATGTAGTGATTGGTGGTATAGGACCTTTGTAAGGCTATGCATGTAGTGATAGGTGGTATAGGACTTTTGTAAGCCTATGCATGTAGTGATAGGTGGTATAGGACTTTTGTAAGCCTATGCATGTAGTGATAGGTGGTATAGGACCTTTGTAAGCCTATGCATGTAGTGATAGGTGGTATAGGACCTTTGTAAGCCTATGCATGTAGTGATAGGTGGTATAGGACCTTTGTAAGCCTATGCATGTAGTGATAGGTGGTATAGGATCTTTAGTTACCAATAGGACTAATGACTTTAGCAGGTTTGGATACCTCATAACCCGGGTGGTTTGGTTACACAATGCGTTGTACCTCTGACTGCTCACAACGTGGAATTTACATGTTGTGTTTTGCCACTTCCTATGCTATAGCCAGTTGAAGGGCAGGAAATTATTGCCGACCATCTGTGATTATCTGAATTAAGTTAACATCATTTTTTCCTCACTAATTTGGGAAATTAATTTTTCTTCATAAAGCTGTTGTGTTCATATATATTTATGTTGGTGGTCAGGTTTATATAGTACCTAGCATGAGAAATACTATAGCAATGTTAGACCATTATGTCCATCATGAAGACTATGAGGTCGATTTATAAAGCAGAGGATGCAGCTGCTTCTGGCCCACACCACTTCCGGTCCGCTTGATGTGGAAGTTAAGAAGCAGTGGTTGGATACAATCGGCTGATTGACACCCACTGCTAGCGAATGTGCAGTGGGCGGCATTGCACAAGCATTTATCGATGTGCGGCAGACATGATCCGCTACAGCTATCCTCCTCTGTGGGAAGAATTATCATAACTTAACTATTTACATTCTCAAGTTTAATGTAAACCTTTAACTTCATTTCTAACATAGAAATAAACACACAGACAACTTCTTGGTTATGAAACCCGCAGGTCACGTTTATTGTGGCAACACAGGAACCAAACGACCAGCACGAATAGACATGGACCAGGGGGGCGGCAATCAGGTACTAGCTAATGCGTAGTAACCCATGCTAACAAGATGGACAGTACCAGGGCGCAGGAGAGGAAGCAGAGCACAGCTCAATACTGGAAAGGCTTAGGGAGTTCTCGGCTTCGAATCACATGGGCAGGGAACACCCCAGACACGCGTCTGAGGACAGTACCCCTGGCCGGAAGTAGCCGTCACTCTACCTCGATCACATCCTGCCCCCAGACACTGTCCACCCGCTAGCCCAGGGTGCAAACACACCACTCCGTACCAGTAGGACCAGGGTCAATAAGGTGCAAACCACCTTGAACACCTGGGAAGCTGAAACATAATCTCCTCGGGTTTACAGAAATAGGCTGGCTAGCCCTCATCATGCCTTGGACACCCCTAAGCTTAGGGACCACCATACAGATGGATCCCCCTAACTATTGCCGCCTAAAATAATAAAAAGGGAGGGACAGGGTGGGGAAAACTTTGAAGAAACAAGCAGAAAGAGGACTTGTGCTTCCTGTACAGGGCTTAAAAGGGTAAGCTAGAACCCCTCCTCTCTATCTGCAACATTGTTTCAAACACACAAACCAGAGCACTCCCACTCCTCCGTCTTGGCCTTAACACTTATGTGTATTCCAGGCAATTTTCCTTACATTTCCTTAAGGGATTAAATGCCATATCCTCCTCTGTGGGAAGAATTATCATAACTTAACTATTTACATTTTCAAGTTTAATGTAAACCTTTAACTTCATTTCTAACATAGAAATGAACACACAGACAACTTCTTGGTTATAAAACCCGCAGGTCAAGTTTATTGTGGCAACACAGGAACCCAACGGCCAGCACGAATAAACATGGACCAGGGGGGCAGCAATCAGGTACTAGCTAATGCGTAGTAACCCATGCTAACAAGATGGGCAGTACCAGGGTGCAGGAGAGGAAGCAAAGCGTAGCTCAATACTGGAAAGGCTTAGGGAGTTCTCGGCTTCGAATCACACTGGCAGGGAACACCTCAGACACGCGTCTGAGGACTTCACCCCTGGCCGGAAGTAGCCGTCACTCTACCTCGATCACATCCTGCCCCCGGACACTGTCCACCCGCCACAAGATCACCCACATATTTAAGGCCACTCTTGCCACCACCCAACTCACACAAATAGGAGTAGGGACTGTCTTAGGTCTTCAATAAACAGGTCCATGCCATGGTCCGAAAGATGTACCCCTTCACCTTGGTAGAGGCTTCGGGTTAGCTGCCGTGATGGTTTTGTGCTCCACAACAAAGCCCCTTAGCTCAAACATCAATTTCCTTACGTCCCTATTGAGCTTCTTCCTGACCTGAAACGCAGCCCTATGGCTGGCCATATGACGCCATGTCAACCTAAGAATAATGTTGGACCATCCCATTCTCACACCAGGCATCCAAGCTTTGAAGGTGCGCAGGTCCGACTGGATTACCGCACTCAAATCCCGTCCGGGAATTGAGCCAAGATCGTTTCCACCTAAGTGGATGATCAAAACGTGTGGTTTCTTCCAACGCTTCATGGCGTCTTGCAGTAATCCAGACAGATCTGCCCAGCAAAGGCCTCTCCTTCCTAGCCACCTAAAAACCACCCTAGATGACGAGAACCCCAGTTGCTGTCCTCCAGGTCGAGTAGAAGCTCGGATTGCTGTCCAGTGCACAAACGAGTGCCCCACAATCCAGGCACAAAGCGGACCACTGCTAGGCCCTGTAACAGAAACAAGTATTAGGTTCATACCACAACAGTGAAAACGTCACAACATCAACACACCGTAATTCTTAGCAGTGGGATAAAAGGGGTCTCACATATAATTGATATCTCTTGGATTTCCACCTCCCCAACACCATTATAGGTCAGCAGACCAACCTAAAGCCGCCGCTGTCGTAGCAGCGCCCACCCTAAATGAGTAAGGAGCTATGGTATTGGGATTTAAACCAGCCTTTTCTGCAGCCCATCCCAAGACCCTCCAGAACTGGAATCTCGTAAGGGGGGTACCGTCCTGGTAAATTAAAAACCTCTTTGAACCCACTGGACGCACGTCCGAGAAGGCCTTCAGCAGGACATAAGGGCAACTGGCGGAACCCTGATGCACATGGAGCGACAGCCAAGCCCCCCTACTTTCCTGATCCACCTTGGATCTAGGAATGAATAGCAATACCCCCTTCTCAGCGAATCTAACATGTTCAGTCAGCACGCCTCCCACTTTCACCATCTTAGACTGCGGTACCAATTCCCCCACTCACAGGGCACCATGAAATGCCATGGCAAATGCCGTGGAAAACAGCTGCATCTCGTATTCTGAGGAACAGACGTCAGGTAGAACCTGAAGCAAAAGGAGTAACTGATCAGCAGGTCTGGGTTTACGAATGTCAGATCGCCGCACTTCCGACCTCCCCCAGTCCCGAAGAATTTGGCAAACCAAAAATATCTTGGAAGAGTCTGTCAGCATGAACAATTTACAAAAAAAGGATACAGCTGCCAACCTTGCAGTCACCGTCCCCTTTTTTACTTGCTTAGTTCTAAGCTCCGCGAGCCAGCGCAAAAACCAATCTTGCTCACCTGCGCAGGAAGGAAATCCCTGAACATTGCAGAAGAATACCCATTCTTCCCAATACCTCACATAAGACTTCCAAGTGGAAGGTGCCAGGGACGCCTTCAGTAATGGAATCAAAGATTGCCATCCAGTGCCACCTGCCAAAGGAAAGGAGGACAGGGAACACCATGAGTTGCAGCGTTAGGAGCAAACTTCCTAAAATTTTCCCATTGGAAATGAGAAAGCGCATCAGCTATAATATTAGCAACCCCAGGGACATGCCTAGCCTGAAACTCAATGTTCCGCTTAAGGCATCCCAAGACTAGAATCCTCAGTTATCTAACCACTGCTGGGGTTGCACATGAGAGTCCATAGATGGCAAAGACCACACTCATATTGTCAGTCCAAAAAACTAAGGAACTGTTTTTAAGTTCATCCCCCTTATCTCCAACGCCACCAGAATGAGGAAAAGCTCCAGGAGGCACATGTTCCTGGTAAGCCCCTTAACGGTCCATTCAACCAGCCATGGCTCAGCGCTCCACCTACCATCTAGGTAAGCACCGTAGCCGAAAGCCCCCGCAGCATCCATAAAAAGGTGAATGGACTGCGTGGACATCTTGAGGTTTCTCCAAATGCAAACCCCATTGAAATCCCTAAGGAACTGATCCCAAACCTGGAGATCGTCCTTCACGTCTTTGTTAATCTTTATTCTTGCCTTGGGGGTGGTCACCCCCGGCAACAGGCGCTCCATCCTTTTTAGAAAAATTCTCCCCATAGGGATGACTCGCCCTGCAAAGCAGACCCAACAGGGATTGCAGCTCTTTTAACGTGCAAAAAATCGCCGAAGCAAGTCTTCTCACTTCCTCCAGCATCTTCCGGACTTTATCTACTGGAAGTCTGCATTCCTCAGCTAAAGAGTCAATTTCTATCCCTAAGAATGTAAGACATGTACAAGGGCCCTCCATTTTTTTCCTCTGCCAAGGGAACACCAAATTTCATCATTAATAGCCTCATGGTGTCCAGAAGTAACTTGCATTCCCTGGAGTCCTGGAGTGCTTATATTGAAATTTCTAACAGACCCCGGCGGGGCGTCCGCGAAACCTACTTGCAGAGCAGACCTGGTGTGAACCCGCTGGAGGAGCAGAAATCCAAGGGACTTTCTCAGGACCCAATCGGGCCCAAAGCTGCATCTCCACATATCCAAAGTCCAGAAGAGGGTTACCTACCATCTTCCTGTGGAATTCCTCATCATAATCACGCCAGGCTCCATCACGATAATTTTCCGCAATGATTTTCATATTCTCCATATATTTTAATATGGCTAAACACCGATCTGGCCATTTTTCTAAAAAACAAGACGCGTAAATCCTGAAACAACGTCACCATTCGTGGAACGTGTCAGGGCGCTGGTATTTCTTTGGCCCGGTCCCATCTTTGGCTCTCTCCTTCTTCCTCAAGGCTTCCACAGAGAGCTCAAAGATATTAACATACTTACCCTCCTGAATGCGCCGAACCGTCTAAGTTTTAAGATGTTTGTGCAAATCGTAAGATAACCAAGATCGTGTATCATCGTGGGGTGCCACCTTGTGGTTAGCAGGTCCACGTACCTCACTGACTCTAGATCTGGGTTGGGATGCCCTATCAGACTTCTCAGAGGTAACAGGTTCTGAAGATCTTTGCAACCCCTTCCTAGCAGATTTTCTTTCCTCTGTCAACCACCTGAGCATTTTGTACATGCGCTTATGACCCTTAGCATTTAAACCCAACTCTTTGTCATTCTCTGACCCAGAATCATCCGAGGATGACGTGAAACCCCTGAACCCCACTGAAACTGAGGACTCAACGGTTTGCAACTCCGTGCTAGGCGGTATCGCCACCATGCCCGAAGTCGATGGACGCTCATCCTCTGACACCATGGAATCTGCACCGCTCTCTGTTTCTCTCTCCATACCACTTCCGGAATCGCCAGTAGTCGCCATGTCGCTATCCTGAAAAACAGAATGCATAAGAGGAGTACCACGCAGGGGAAGTTCAGCTCTCCCCTTCCCCCTGCTCTCACAATGCTTTCCCCCCCTCTCAGGCACTCTGGGACCACATGGGCGCTTACCATGCCCCTCTCCAACATGCACACTCTGATCTTCCTCAGAAAAATCTTCAATATCCTTGCTAAAGTGTACTGACTTAGGGGCCTGAGCAGGGGCCTTCTTGCAACTTCTATTTGGCGCTAATTCCATATCTAAACTATGAAATTGTGATGGGGTACCCTGCTTAGCAGCCAACCTAGTAACTACCTTCCTAGCAGCGGGCGGCGCCGCGGTTGCGCCCTGCGGCCTACTATGGATATCAGCGCAGTCTATCCCATCCATGCTGCCATTGTCCGTGGCAATCGCCACGCCCGTGGAATCAGAATTCACGTTATCACCATTCATTCTACACATACTGGGCCTATTAGGTGTCGCAGCACCTTTATTTTTGCCCGCTGAGGCTTTAGCCCCTAACCGCACGTTAGCGGTTTTATTATCCCCTTTATCCTGATAACTGACTTCTGCTCCATATGGCCTGTTATAACTCACAACTTGCCCCCTTGCTTCTCCGTTGCCCCCTTTCTCTATTGCCTTAAGCCACCGAGCACCCTGAGCACTGGTAGCCACCATCGCCTCTGAAGGTCTAACCCCCAGAGCCAAAGTTCCCCCCTGCAGCACTCCTTTCTTACCTGCGGAGCCGCGTGGGGAACTTGATACATTCCTCTTCCCGGCCGGGTGTCGAATGGAGGAACTGGAAGTGATGTCACCTGAAGTAACGTCACCGGAAGTACCGCCGCAGGAGGACCCGAGACCGGAAGTCTAAGAGAAGAAGGCTGAAGCCACCGGAGGAGCCTGCGCAACACCAATCGCTGGACTATGGACCACATGGGACCCACCCGGAGACCCAGACATTGCAGACGTCAGCATCTGGAAGAGGGACACCGCCGCCGTAATGGATTCTTGGGACAAGGCCGCGGAAGGCCCAGGTAAGGCCAAGGCGCTCCCACAATGCCCACCAACTATATGAGGGACATTATAGTGCCACAAGGGGCCTGCAAAATTCAGGGATGAATCGGGAGGGTCGGGATTGACCGGGGAAGGGCCTGCAAACCTCAGGGATAAACCAGGAGAGCCGGGATTGACCTGGGGAGGGCCCGCAAAATTCTCTGATTCACCGGGAGGGACACTGGGGGGACCGGTGGCCAAACCGGAAGGGCCAGTCACTGCATCACCGCATGAAGGCCTTACATAGGCCGCATGGACAACCGGCTCAGACGCCACATCTGAGTGACCTACAGTAACATCCCATCCACCCTCCTGTGAAATTGGTTCTAACAGGGCCTGATCAGAGATCTCAGGCACGGTCGTAGTACTACCACCCTCACTAGGTTCACCCTAGGGAAGGACATGGGAAGGAGAAAACAAAGGGGTTTGACCCACCGTTTCAGGGGATGGTGCAATCCATTCAGCTTCATCACTCTCCTCCACGACTTCTCTATCTGTAGGTTCCTCCCTAGCCTCCATGATTTGCTTTGGAGGTACTTTAGATCTCCTTGAACGCTTCATGTGAAAAATTTGAAAAAAACAGCAGAAAGAGGACTTGTGCTTCCTGTACAGGGCTTAAAAACGTAAGCTGGAACCCCTCCTCTCTATCTGCAACATTGTTTCATACACACAACAGAGCACTCCCACTGCTCCGTCTTGGCCTTAACCCTTACGTGCATTCCAGGCAATTTGCCTTACATTTCCTTTACTTACTGAATGCTGTGGGTGTGATATATGCACAATACTTACTGAATGCTGTAGTATATGCACACTACTTACTGAATGCTGTGGTATATGCACATTACTTACTGAATGATGTGGTATATGCACAATACTTACTGAATGCTGTGGTATATGCACACTACTTACTGAATGCTGTGGTATATGCACATTACTTACTGAATGCTGTGGTATATGCACAATACTTACTGAATGCTGTGGTATATGCACAATACTTACTGAATGCTGTGGTATATGCACATTACTTACTGAATGCTGTGGTATATGCACATTACTTACTGAATGCTGTGGTATATGCACAATACTTACTGAATGCTGTGGTATATGCATATTACTTACTGAATGCTGTGGTATATGCACATTACTTACTGAATGCTGTGGTATATGCACAATACTTACTGAATGCTGTGGTATATGCACACTACTTACTGAATGCTGTGGTATATGCTCATTACTTACTGAATGCTGTGGTATATGCACATTACTTACTGAATGCTGTAGTATATGCATATTACTTACTGAATGCTGTGGTATATGCACAATACTTACTGAATGCTATGGTATATGCACAATACTTACTGAATGCTATGGTATATGCACAATACTTACTGAATGCTGTGGTATATGCATATTACTTACTGAATGCTGTGGTATATGCACAATACTTACTGAATGCTGTGGTATATGCACACTACTTACTGAATGCTGTGGTATATGCACATTACTTACTGAATGCTGTGGTATATGCACATTACTTACTGAATGCTGTAGTATATGCATATTACTTACTGAATGCTGTGGTATATGCACATTACTTACTGAATGCTGTAGTATATGCACATTACTTACTGAATGCTGTGGTATATGCATATTACTTACTGAATGCTGTAGTATATGCACACTACTTACTAAATGCTGTGGTATATGCATATTACTTACTGAATGTTGATCAGTGATTAAATTACTGTTTGATGCTAAATACTCAGAAAGAGGATGAAAAAAAGGTGCAGTAAAATCACAGCAGAACCCAGAAAGAGGGAGAGACAAAGTGATAGGATATCAGTAGTTGGTTCTCTATTCTCCAGCCCAGGGCAATATGTGCTGGATACTGTTAACGGGACACTCATAGCTAGCGCAGTCTGTAGTCTTTAATACCAGGCACAATGCTCAGAGCTGCAGAACCTCTCAGCCCCTAATCACACTGACATACCAGCACATAATAACAAGAGTGATCCATAATTAGCTGTCACACGCCGCACACTGCAATATGAAAAGCATCAAGCACAAATTATTTATTAGCAATTTACAATGATGTTTCTGGGGTAATTACTTGGTGTAAATCTGCAGCCTGTTCGCTGCACCATAAAATGCGTTGCCTTTCCTGTTTCCCTCACAGAAAGCCCATCGTATTTATCACTTAATTGTAAAGTGCTTAATGAACATATGTGAGGTTAAACTGATAGCTTAAAGTCGCCTACATGCAATGTGAGCAAAGTAGGCACATGCAGGTGTAATAATGTCACCTGGGATTACCGTACATATCAGAGTGCTTTTATACAGAGGTACCG
Source organism: Bombina bombina (assembly GCF_027579735.1). Taxonomy (NCBI): domain Eukaryota; kingdom Metazoa; phylum Chordata; class Amphibia; order Anura; family Bombinatoridae; genus Bombina; species Bombina bombina. The sequence continues at coordinate 1,139,855,256 of NC_069503.1, read as the reverse complement.
TAATGATTCCTCTTCAGGGGCACATGCAGGTCTAATAATTTCACCTGGGATTACCATACATATCGGCGTGCTTTTATACAGAGGTACCGTAATGATTCCTCTTCAGGGGCACATGCAGGTCTAATAATGTCACCTGGGATTACTGTACATATCAGAGTGCTCTTATACAGAGGTACCGTAATGATTCCTCTTCAGGGGCACATGCAGCTCTAATAATGTCACCTGAGATTACGTACATATCAGAGTGCTCTTATACAGAGGTACCGTAATGATTCCTCTTCAGGGGCACATGCAGGTCTAATAATGTCACCTGGGATTACTATACATATCAGAGTGCTCTTATACAGAGGTACCGTAATGATTCATCTTCAGGGGCACATGCAGGTCTAATAATGTCACCTGGGATTACCGTACATATCGGAGTGCTCTTATACAGAGGTACCATAATGATTCCTCTTCAGGGGCACATGCAGGTCTAATAATCTCACCTGGGATTACTATACATATCAGAGTGCTCTTATACAGAGGTACAGTAATGATTCCTCTTCAGGGGCACATGCAGGTCTAATAATCTCACCTGGGATTACCGTACATATCGGAGTGCTCTTATACAGAGGTACCGTAATGATTCCTCTTTCTTAGAATAAAGAACTTCTTTCTACTTTTAAATTCTCAGTATAGAAAGCTGTGCAGGCCCTTCTGGCAGACTTTGAGGAGTCAATGTTAAATAGCAACACACAAACCGAGTTAATACACCAAACGGGGAAAATACACAAAATCCTTCTCTCCTGGAACAGGCAAAAGAATAATTCAAAGTAGCACTTCCCCCAAACACGAGACCAAGCTCCGTCTTGAGGGTAAAACAGGAATCTACTTTATTGAGGGCTATATGCCTGGTATTTATGCAGGTCTCCCACCTGGTTGACACTCCCTTAGGTGACAAGATGGGAGATTGGAAGAGTATAGTACATTAGATAGAGGGAAGACGCCCTTTTACAGGATACAATAGAATTACATTACGTAATCAAATAAACAATAAAAAACAAGTAAACAATGGATTCCTTCCTGGCACCTGGCAGTCTGGAGGTGATTAAACAAGGTGAACGCTTATCACCTAAACCTAATTACAGTAAACAATAGCTGATGCCAGGAAACCTGTATCAGAAAATACAGTTACTCAAAACTGAACAAGAGGAGAGTTAACCCCTCCAGTACTGTTGGATTCGCACCCTGTACCTATAATGGGCACAGGGTGACTTAACATAATGCCTGAGTCCATAATCCATAGGGAGATTGACAGAGGGGTCTGTCACACGGCACCCTCCTGGTGGGACACTCCGGCAGACCAGGCTTGCCCCTTTGGCGGGTCAACTTGGGGATGACCGGACTAGGAGATGGTAGGAATGTCAGTTTGCCAGGAAAATCCATCTCTATTCCCGTTATGAGAGAGAAATTTTGTCCGTATAAATAAGGGTTCAACTTCTTCAGTGCCCAGACCAGAGCTAAACAATCCTTCAAGTTTTTGTTTTCAGAGACGCTTCTTTCCAGTTGGAGACAAATCTCATCGGCTTCTTTACGAGTTTTTTGTACCTGCTCTTTATAGGTATCCACAAGCCCTTCATACTGATGTAGGGTGCCCTTGAGTTGCTGCACCTCACTATGAGCCAGCGTCAGCTTCTCCTCCAGTGTCACTAAGTTTGTCTTTAATGTTTCATGTTCCACTCTGAAGCTGGTGTTTTCTGCGGTCTGTCGGTGCAGCTTGTCTAGCACAGATTCCCGCTCTAAACGCACTTTTTCCTCTGCGCTCCTCTTCTCTCCCGCTAGCACCGTTACGTGATTGTTTAACGTGACCATTTCATCCTCTACTTGACTCTTCTCCTTCATCAGCGCGTTGTAACGGAACTTCCATGTATCAATAGCGGATAGAGATTTACTGAGCTCAGCGTCCTGGGGCTTAGCAGCAGGTGGGTCGGTCTCGGCAGCACGGATCTGGACACGGGTAGTCACAGGGTTAACATCGGCGGGACCCATGGGAGCGTAGGCAGAAACAAGGGGGGCCAAGTTATTTCCAAGGAGAACATCAGCTGGTAAGTCCTTCATGACCCCCACATTCACATGTCTAGCCCTGACTCCCCAATCCAAATGTACCCAGGCAACAGGTAGGCGGAACACAGCACCCCCTGCTACCCTCACAGCCACAGTGTCTCCGGTGTGCTGGTTCTCAGACACCAAGTTCTTTTGGAGCAAGGTCATGGTAGCACCAGTATCCCATAGACCACTGACCTCCTTCCCATTCACTTTAACCAGTTGCCGGTGCTGTTGCCGGTTATCCCGGTGGGCAGCTTGCATGGGGTCTGCTTCATGTAGGATGCCCCAGCATTCTTCTTCCTCTACACAGTGGGCAGCAGGCTGAGGGTTAAGTGGGTTGCCACCGGCGGGTCTTCTCCAGGACTGTGCTTGGTTTGCTGTGTTTAGGGGACACTCTGGTCTTTTGGGCCCTAGTTGCTTACATCCAAAGCACCGAATGGGCTGTGAGTAGTCCTGTGAGTTGAACCAGGCTGCCTGAGGATAGTTCGTGGCTGGAGGCAGTGTGGTAGAGCGGTGCACCGGGGGTTGGTAACTGGTAGCTGCTGGGGTGACTGTGGGTCTGTACTCCACTCTGGCAGGGATCTTAGTGGTAGCAGTGTCCAGTTTGCGGGCATTCGTATACTCATCTGCCAGGCGAGCAGCTTCATGCAGGGTGGAGGGTTTACGGTCCCGGCCACTACCAGGTGCTTCCATTTTTTCTTCTTTGGTTTTACGGTCCCGAACCCACTCTCTAACTCCTGCGGATAACTTGTCGAAGCAAAGTTCCAACAGGAATAGCTGCAGCACCTCTTCCCCAGATACGGCTTGGCACCCTGCCATCCAGTGAGCTGCTGTGCGGTGCACCTTACATGCCCACTCGACGTAGGAATCTCCAGCTAGTTTAACAGTGTCTCTGAACCGTCTCCTGTATGCCTCCAGTGTAATCGCATACCTGTAAAGCAGAGCCTCTTTTACAGCATTATAATCCCCGACTTCTTCATCTGGAATGGCCCAAAAAGCTTCGCTGGCCCGGCCGGATAATTTTCCGGATAATATTGTGACCCAGTCCTCTGCGGGTACCTTGTGTAGGGCACATTGCCTCTCAAAATCCGCAAGGTACCCATCAATCTCTCCTTCTGTTTCCATGAAGTTTTTAAAAGCTGCAAAATGTACTTTTCTCTTTTCCACTAGGGTTGCTGTGACTTGGGCTGCTGCAGCGCCGCTTTGGCGAAGTAGGTTGGCCTCCACAGCTGCTATGACCCGGTCGATAATTTCGGCAGTAGGATTGGGGCCATAATGTGCCAGTCTTATTTTAACCGCCTGGTCAAAGCTTGCTTCTTCAGTAGTTCTGTCTGATATGCTGGGCGCATTGGTTCCTTTCAGTCCCTGGTACTCCGTCCATCTCGGTCAGTATTGTAATAATCTCCCTCTTCCTGAGGTTACTGGCCTGTCGGCCCCGTTGTTCTAGCAGGTCTTTAAGGGTGGCTCTTTTCAGTCTTTCATATGGTATTCCCATTAGGTCCGGATGTGTAGTTGCTCTTCTGGGCGATGAGGACCATCCCGTCGCTTGCCACCAATTGTTATGGTATAACCCTGATATCGAGGGTTAATACCAGATGAAAGATGCCCTGAATACGGGATCAGCAACACACGAACACAGTTAATTCCCCCAAACACGAGACCAAGCTCTGTCTTGAGGGTAAAACAGAATCTACTTTATTGAGGGCTATATGCCTGGTATTTATGCAGATCTCCCACCTGGTTGACACTCCCCTAGGGGACAAGATGGGAGATTGGAAGAGTATAGTACATTAGATAGAGGGAAGACGCCCTTTTACAGGATACAATAGAATTACATTACGTAATCAAATAAACAATCAAACACAAGAAAACAATGGATTCCTTCCTGGCAGTCTGGAGGTGATTAAACAAGGTGAACGCGAGTTAACCCCTCCAGTACTGTTGGATTCACACCCTGTACCTATAATGGGCACAGGGTGACTTAACATAATGCCGAATCCATAATCCGTAGGGAGGTTGACAGAGGGGTCTGTCACATTAAACATCTTGGATAGTCTGACACAGACTGCTTAATGTAAGGATACGCAGGAAGACATTTATGTGACTATATAGGCAAAGGGGAGACCTGCTGATAATCACAACCTTTATCGTGTACCCTGGGCAAAATGTATGAAGGAGGAGGTGATGAGGACCCCCATCGACTTCTAGTGAGTTAGAGGGTCTCCCTCACTATAAATCTGCACCAACCACAGGGGGTGTGGCCTGGGAACAAGGCATATGTTGTCTGTGGGACTTGATGGTGGATCATACAGGGCTCTGGGTACAACAGCCAGATATTCCTCTCTCTGCACGCAACAACTTACTGGAACTTTCTACCATCCAACGCATTCCGATGACATTGGTGTTCTGTATTATTCTCCTACTGCATTACGTTTCCCTACCTACGGCCACGCCTACAAAAAACTTGCAAAGGCAGTTGTGCACCCATGCGCTCACTCCCGCAGTCGGAAAATATTACAGAACCTGCCTACAATAAACTTGTAAATATACTACAGAGCATGCATGCGCTCATTGCTGCAGTCAGTAAATATTACAGAACTGGTACGTCCATAATTTTGGCACTAGCTGGGGCAATTTAAATAACAGAGACAAAAAAAGGCTTCATATTCATATTAATGAAAAATGTTCAATCATATAATCATACAAATCCGTATTTTGCCACTGTTATTTACATGTTCCCAGCTAGTGCCAAAATTAATCAACCAAAACCGTACAATAAATTTGAATATGAAGCCTTTTTTGCCTCTGTTATTTAAATTGCCCAGTGACACTATGAACTATCAGTGTTTGAGGGACGCAGTTTCCTGCCCACTGCGGGACTGATAGCTCTGTCCCAGTGATTTGTTTGATTAATTTTGGCACTAGCTGGGGACATGTAAATAACAGTGTCAAAATACGGATTTGTTTGATTAAATGATTTAACGTTTTTCAATGATATGAATATGAAGCCTTTTTTTGCCACTGTTATTTAAATTGCCCCAGCTAGTGTCAAAATTATTGACGCACCAGTTCTGTAATATTTGCCGACTGCGGCAATGAGCGCATGCGTGCTCTGTAGTATATTTATAAGTTTATGTAGGCAGTGAGCGCACGCGTGCACAACTGCCTTTGCAAGGTTTGTAGGAGTGGCTGTAGGTAGGGAAACGTAAGGCAGTAGGAGAATATTACAGAACACCGGCTAATCCTGATGCCACAACAGGAGGGTCTCACTTGCTGATTATCCACATCTTTTTGCTGGCAGGAGCTAGATTTTGGGGGTATGTAACAACTACCTACACACTGGAGCTTTATTCCAGCAGCATTATTGAGGTCTGCCTGTCTGATGGGAGAAAGGAAGTGCTCCCACCAAATGGACATATGAGCATGCAGATAGCGGTGTCAGGACTTACAGGTGGGCTGCTATAAAAAAAAGGAGTGGGATAAATGAATTGGACATTGAGGGTTCTGGGAAAGTATTTAGTAAGACATTAGCTGGACCTTTATGTTTTACCTTCTTGTCTTCCCCTACATTATGTGTTGACTGCCTCTCTACTCTCAGGACTCTTCTCCCTCTTTATGAAAGTTTACAGATAATGGGCGAGATTACATATGCGGCGCAGGCTTCAGCGTAACTGCTGAAACCCGCGTTGCCCGTAATTTCTCCTTGCACATCGGGGAATCACATAAACCCCGCCGGCAGTTCATAAAGTGTGGTAAGTCGCATAAACTAGCGATGTCCAGAAATGTCCGTAAATAGAAATTTCTGGAGTCGCCAGTGACCACCTAAGAAAATAAAAAAAATGGTAAAATCTCCCGTAAAAGTCTAACCCACCTCCCAAAAAGAAACCTGACACGTAAAAATCCCCTATAACCGCAATCCCCCCACATCGCAACTAAAAATAAAAGTATTAACCCCAAAACCAACAACTCCCACAGCGCAATATGCCTAATTAAACTATTAACCCCTAATCCGCCATTCACCCACATCGCAATCTCCCTAATATATGTATTAACCGCTAACCCGCCATTCACCCACATCACAATTAACCTAATTAATCTATTAACCCCTAATCCGCCATTAACAGCCAATAGGATTTCAGTAGCTCTCATCCTATTGGCTGATTTGAATTTGAAGATTTTACATCATTTTGACATCATATTAAAATATTCAAACGCATAACTTGCATTCAATATTCAGTGTATGGCGGTAATCGTACAAAGAGGATCCTCCATGCTCTATGGCTCCGCGGTCACTGGTTATAAGTTCTGCGGTCATCTACGCTCAGCCCCGGCTTGGTCCTGGACAACCAATTCAAAGAAGACTTAACTGCCTCCTGGAAGAGGACCTTCTCTGCCAGACTTCAGGAACGGTGAGTACCTATTTGGGGCTTAGAGTTAGGATTTTTTTTTTTAGATTAGGAATTTAATGGGCACTTGTAAAAGAGCTGAATGCCCATTTAAGGGCAGTAAAAGAGGGCAATGCCCATACAAATGCCACTTTAGGGGCAATGGGTAGTTTAGGATTTTTTAGTGTTCGTTTTTTGGGGGGGGGGTGTTTGGTGGGTGGGGGGTTTTACTTTTAGAGGGGGGGACTTAGTATTTTTTTTTATGCAAAAGAGCTGTTTAACTTTTTAAAAAATCCCTTTTAAGGGCCATTGGTAGTTTAGTATTAGATTAGGGGGTGTTTTTATTTTGGGGGGGGGGTTATTTTCATAGGGATTAGGTTTAATTTTTTTATTTTTGATAATTTGGTTTATTATTTTCTGTAATGTTAGACTTTTTTATTTTTTGTAATTTTAAATTATTTTGATGTAGTCTTAGGTTTTTGCTTTTTTAAGTACTGTTAGGATTTTTTATTTTAATTGTAATTGTGTATTTTATTATTTTATGTAAATTGGGGTTAATTTAGGGGGTGTTAGGTTAGGGGGTTTAGTAATTAAATTAGGTTTATTTTGCGATGTGGGGGTTTGGCAGTTTAGGGGTTAATAGATTAATTAGGTTTATTGTGATGTGGGTGAATGGCGGATTAGGGGTTAATAGTGTTATTAGGTAGATTGCGATGTGGGTGAATGGTGGATTGAGCGTTAATAGTTTTATTAGGTAGATTGTGATGTTGGTGAATGGTGGATTAGGGGTTAATAGTTTTATTAGGTTTATTGCAATGTGGGTGAATGGCGGATTAGGGGTTAATACATTTATTAGGTTTATTGCAATGTGGGTTATTGGCGGATTAGGAGTTAATAGTTTTATTAGTTATTGTGGTTGGGGTTGGTGGTTGACAGGTAGATATTGCGCATGCGTTAGGTGTTAGTTAATATTTTCAGCCAGTTACAGGAGTTACTGTGCTCACATTTTCAGCGCAAGGCTTGCTGTGCCTGCCTATGTGTGGTGAGGTGAAAATGGATTAAAATGTCCTTGGGCTGAATATGTGATATTGATTTGTGACGTGGTTCTATGTTATCTTATGGGAGAAAAAATTGCGGGCGACAGGGGAAATTTATATGCGGCACCGTATATGTAATAGCAAAACTGCGTAAAAACCGGCGACGCCACATATGTAATCTTTCCCCAGATGTATGAGGACTTCTTAGTCTCAGCAGTTTCTGTGCTCCTACAATATCAAGTTTAAGACGTTTCTATATCTGCATATGTGCAATTAGTCATTTTAACCCTTATATCATTTGCTGGCTATTGATTGTAAGGTTTCATACTTTTTTATATCTCTTAATGCCTACCTTAGGGGGATTTCCATCTACACTTTATAATATCTACTCCCTATTCTTATTTTAAATCTGCCTCAGGGACATACAGTCTTGATAATACCATAGTTATGGCTTCAGCTATTTATTTTTTGCTTTAACATTAAAAAGGAAAAAAAAGAGGAAGGGGGAAAACGTTTGTCATTTGATCTGCTGTCTCAGCTCCTAGTGACCCCCACACACACACACATACAGATTTATTATGCTTATGGGGCTATTATGCTAATATAACCAAAAGTCCACCTCCTGTTTTTATATATTCTGAGGTGATCCAGGGTCATGTGAGAAGAATTTTTGATATAATGTTCAGACATCTTAGAGTGTTTCAATAATTTGAAATGGTTTCTTATATGTCCTCCTTCATAGACCTCTGTATGGTTATGTATTTTTATATAATAAACAATCTACCTAGATATCTCTTATGGTCGGTCTCCTCCCTAAAATTATAATTTCATAGCATGCTGAGGTCTAAGGTTTGTGGGACTGAGGATATTTTGACCTTCAGTTTATATAAAGTATCTTTTAAAAATAGAAAAAATTAGGTTACTGTTTTAAAGTTCCTAAGGGATTAAAGGCCCAAGTTGTCATTAACGGTGCAGCCATTACTTAACTTAATTACTAACATAACTAAATAAACACAAGATACAGATTGTGAGTGAAAGACCGCAAGCGGATGCGTTTATTTAACATGACAACAGATAACCGACTGTTAACTGGGATGGTGGGGCATTGAGTCACTGGTCTACTCAAGTTAAACAAGAGGTCAAGGCCCCAACTGGAGTGTGTGATGGAGCCCCTCGGCGCTTCACCCACTGCAATGACACTAAGAGGCTTGCATAGAGTTCACTTGACCCGCCTACTCGAGAAGGACACCATAGGCGCACACCAAGAGTTAGTAGGCCCTTCCTTTCAGCCTAGCCATCACTCCACCCCGTTAGTTGTCCTGAGGTGTAAACAAGAGGACAAAACTTTCCGCTACAAGAGGCAACAGGACAAAATGACTCTTGTCGCCAATCGCTTATTCTAATTACTACCCCCTTAAAGGTGGGTCACCAAAGCGAGCCTCAAATTAGACAAATACAAATCCATGCCCACGTCGTTCAAATGAACTCCGTCAGGTTTAAATACATTTTTTTTTGTCAGCCATAATATTGTCATGCCGAATTACAAAGCCATTTGACTCGCTCACCAATCCCACCACACAATTTACCTTCTTGCATACCCTGTAAGCTGCCCCTAAGGAAGACATGTGCCTCCAATGAAGACGTGCGACTACATTGGACCACTCTATCCTCACCCCTGGGACCCATGCACGAATCCATGCTATGTCAGACTGCATAATCTTAATAAGCTTCAGAGCAGGAATAGCCCCTAAATCGTTCTCTCCTACATGTAACACAATAATGTGCAGGATACCCCACCACCTATGCGCCTTTTGTAACAGGGCAGGAAGTTCCTCCTACCCAACCATCTCAATGACACCCTAGAGGGAGAAAAACACAGATTTTGCCCCATGGAGGAGTGCAGTGGTTGAATAGAGGCCCAGTGGATGTATGAATGTCCTACTATCCACACTTGACCCGCTCTGGAACCACCTGTAATGAAGACAGACAAATTAGATTAAAAAGGCTCATACCAACATACATAACAACAACTAAGCAATTCTCACGGCCCCTACAGAGAAAGAGGCCTAATTTACAACTTAAACTTGTTAGATCTCCATCTACCCAACCTGCAAATATTGCTGCCAGAGACCCCTCGAGCTGAGGCAGATGTTGCCGCCCCTATAAGAAATTAGTGTGTTGCGAATCGAGCTCGGTCTAGCCCACTCCGATCACCGCCTTCTGCAAAACCATGCAAAATTGAAAACGAAACTATAATGATCGGTCTTCATGCACAAAAAATTGTTTGTTCCCGGCTGGTCATACTCTTAGGTACTCCGACAAAAGCCTCACCGGACAGCACTCTTTCACGGGCTGCACACACAATGACAGTCAAGCTCCCCGCGCCTCCTGGTCAACTTTTGACTGTGGAATAAACAGCATCACCACCTTATTGTACACTTTCATGTGACTAGACTGCACTCCCCACCCAAGATGGCTTTGGGAGAAACCAATTCCCATACCCTTAGAGCTGCAAAAAAAGGCCACAACGAAGACCACCTTGAAATATTAAAACTTCATAATCTGACGAACAAACCGCTGACAAGACTCATAACAATGTTTGCAACCTCTTGAAAATAATCGGTTCCCTCAGGTCGACCCTCCTGACTTTGACGCTACTCCAACCGCAGTATTTGGCAAACCAAAAAAGAACCAGCAGGGTTTGGTAAACCCATCAACCGGTAGAAAAAACCTAGTGCCGCAGTTCTGATCTGCACTGCCCCCTGCCTCATTGCCCTGGATCTCAGGCATGTCAACCATTCCAACACCATTACCTGACCTCCAGCAAATACATCACCCTCTTGTGAATGACAGAAAAGCTGCCACTCCCAATGTCTAGCGTATGTAGACTAAGATGTAGGAGCCAGGGAAGCCTTCACCAGGTGCCAAATGGGACCCCAACCTCCACCAGCTGCCAAATGAAAGTAGGACAAGTAAGCCCCCCCTTCTCTGCACTAGGTGAAAGTTCCATAAAGACCCCCCAGCGAAAGCGAGACAGCGCATCGGCCATTACATTATCCACCCCTAAAATGAATGTTTGCTTCTAAACATCTTAGAACTAAGAACCTCAAGCACCTGAGCTCCAAGGGAGAGGATGCTGACAAACTGTTGATGGCATTCACGACTCTCAAGTTGTCAGACCAAAAAAACACAAGCGATCGCATAGCCTATCCACCCAAAGCTCTCAACAACAAAAATTGTGCAGCAGCGGCCACCTGGACCGCCACCAGCAGATTCCCTGTATTAATCACAATCCCTAAAAATGTTAAACTTTTGCAGGGGCCCTGAGTTTTGTCCTCAGCCAGTGGTACCCCAAATTTTCCATAAGAAGCCTCATAACTTTCATCAACCTGGCACATTCCCCTGACTGTGCAGGCCCGACGAGCAAGAAGTCATTAAGGTGGTGTGCTATGCACTCGCTGCCAGCTAAGGAACCCACCGCCCAGTGCAAGAATGAACTGAATGCCTCAAATAAGGAGCAAGACAAGGCACAACCCATTGGTAAGCACCTGTCAACAAAGTAACACCCCTCCACCTTATAGCCCATCAACCTGAAGGCCAATGGGTGCAGTGAAAGCAACCTGAATGCTGACTTAATATCCAGCTTAGTTAATAGCGCACCCCTCTCCTGACTCTGCACTATTCCTACCTCCGTATCAAATTATTGGTACTGTACGGAAGTCATGGCAGGGTCAATCGCATCACTGACGATCAGCCCTTGGGGTAGGACAGATGTTGAATGAGGCGGAACTTATCAGCTTCTTTTTTGGGCATCACTCCCAAAGGGGACATCACTAAATCTGGTAAAGGCAACTCACGAAAAGGGACCCACTATCCAACCCAAACTCACCTCCTTGGCCAATTTATCATGCACAACATCTGGAAACTGGTAAGCTGACTTAAGGTTCCTGTGTGAGGAGGAAATCAAAACCTCCTGCCTAACCGGGATTACAAAACCCACCCTAATTCCGGATAAAAGCAGGCGTGCAGCTTGCTGATCCGGGTACAGCAGCAGCCACGGCTCAAGGGCGTCCTCCCTCAGTGGCGTGGGGACCCTTACCAGCAGCTGCTCCCGTAGGAGCAACTCTGTCACCTGAATGCTCCTTCTTTCTGGACCCACACTCGCATTCTGTGTGTCCTCCCTTGAAATGCTTGCATATATGCCGAAAGGAGCAGCTAGCCCCCCGGTCACATTGCCGGTCCTGGAGTTTCCAGCACTCTCTCATTCTCCGCCTTGTCTTCTGCACCGCCCGTGCAGGCAGGGGATGGAGGGTGCTCTGTCAAAGTGGGATTGCCTCACATCTTTTTCCGAAAGTCTACGTCATAATCCCTCCACACTCCTTCCCTATAGATCCTATGGATCCAGTCTATGGTATCTATATACTTAAAGAGGGAGTGCCCCTGCCCTGGATATTTATCCAAGTAACAGGTGGCTAGGGCTTCCACTGATCGTTCAAAAATATTCACGTACCTACCTAGTTCATGACCTCAGCACTGTTGATGCTGATTGGCTGCTGTTCATTTCTTCATTTTTTTTTTATTTTTTTTTTACCTGCAGCTGGGAGCAGCTGAGTATAACGTTTTACACAGAACTCACTCTGCTGAGCTGAGGAGATTGTGAGGTAAAATATCTTCCTTTTTTACATAGAGATGCTCAGGTGATATTTTCCTGTCAGCTTTTTACAGTTATACTGCATCAGTTTCAAGTGATTTAGAATATGAGTATTATGTCCCTTTTGTTTCTTAACCATCGATTGCGGCTTGCTCATGTGAGACTGCGCCAAAGCTATCTAAAGCAGCATCACGCAGCTTCATTAATATCCCCTAAAGTACTGTGCAACCCTCCACCCATGGACAATTGTTGATATGACATTCGGTATGATGGGAATTGTTATAATTTCCTCTGGAATGTTAGTAATTTAACAAATATAAATTAAACTGGATTCATTTTTTACTGAAATTGTTGCTTGATTGATAAAACCCTATCATCACATATAATTATTTTGGGGAGCTAATGTGAAAAAAGGTGGGTTGGCACCCATAATCAATACATAGAGGCTCCTGCAATATGATTATCAATGCCAGCTTGTGTGTGTAATAAACACTTAGGGGCCGAGTTATCAATGTCTGTCTGACATGATACGCTCTCGGCATTTAACATAGCACAAGCAGTTCACTAGAACTGCTTGTGCAATGCCGCCCCCTGCAGATTTGCAGCCAATCGTCCGCTAGCAGGGGGGGTCAATCAGCCCTATTGCATAGGATCATGCGGATTGATGTCTGCGGCCTCAGAGGCAGCGGATCAGTTATGGAGTCTTTAGACCGCTGCTTTATAACTACTGATTCCAGCGAGCCTGAAGGCTCGTGCGGAAACAAGGGCATCAAGATCCATTCGAAGCTTGATAAATCGGCCCCTCTATCTAAACTGATCTAAAAAATATCTTTTAGCCTGAATGTTTTTTTGTCTGAAATTTTTAAGTGGGGCTAACCCCCCTAATTTAATACCGATTTATGTTAGATCTAACAAAACACCTGAATGATCATACCTGGTCTAACAAATATCTATCAAATTGTATACCCCTTTGTCCGTTTGTTATGAGGGGCTGTCACTTAAATTAAATACACATAGGCTCCCACAATATGATTATTAAAGGGACATGAGACACAAACGTTGAAGCACTTGAAAGTGATGCGGCATAGCTGTAAAAATAAATGATTACCTGAACATCTCTATGTAAAAAGGAAGATATTGTACCTCAAAATTTCCTTAGTAGCCACATCCCATTGCAAAGGGACTTTAAGCAGCCAATCAGAAAACTCGTCCCAGGACTTGCAATGGATTATGCATCTGACATGCGCAGCATATTAATGTTTACTTTGAAATCTCACAAGCAGAGATTCCAAATCAGCAGAAGGATATCTGTTCACAGACCATTTACTCTTGTAAACTGAAAATATATGAGGTAAAATATCTTCCTTTTTTACATAGAGGTGGTCAGGTGTCAGATTTGTACAGTTATGCTATCACGTTCAAGAGATGTAGCATATGAGTATTATGTCCCTTTAATGACGCCTTTTGTATGTTAGATCTAATATAATAAACATGTGATCTAACCTAACCTATTAGCCTGGTCTAGTTTTTGCCTCAAATTTTTAAGGGGGGGGGGGTGCTAGCCCCTCAAATGTAATACCTAATATCTCTGTAATTATGTTAGATCTACAAAACAACTGATTGATCATATCTGATCTAATCCAATTGTTTGATAACACTGTGTTATCACAGTATGGCTGGTCACAAGGAAGGGTCGGACTTACGTCGCTGACTGAAACACTGTGCGATACAAACACTGTCTGGTTGTTACAGACTGCTATACGCTAATAGTGTTATTGCTAAATTGTGCTGAAACCCTTAGTGGTCTTTTTAAGCCTGTTAATTTGTTTTTACTAAATACTACTTTGTATCTCACAGATTACTCAGTATCCTGTATGCATTGGAGTAATATATGGCGCACATTATCCAGAGCTGCTGAGTAGGACGGCTCATCTGTACGATGTATGGACTTACCTTATGTTACACTATGGTTCTGTCTTTCTTTTCTGTTTTTTTTTTTATTATTTTTTTATTATTGTGAGAATAGACCTCCTTTGCCTAAATGCTGTACAAATATGGAGCAGAAAGGCGTGAGGGGTAGTCAAGGGGGTCAAATTACTTCTGTTTGCATATGTTACTGGCAGCTACAGAGTTAAAATGACTGATTTGTGTGTTACTAGCAGCCAAGGGGTAAAATTACTGCTCAGCTGTGATAACTATACATCATGGGGTGTGTATGGGGCTAAGGCTGAGCTTTTGGGGGGTATTGTGTAACCCCCACATACCATTGTACCCCCTCACCTACAGAGCATCCTGTATTCAGCTGGCACCAGTAAGAACAAATTAGTGGTGCACATTTTGGGAGTTGGCATCTTACTGTTTGGGCACCATTTATGGTTAATACTGAAATGATCTGCACAATGTGGTGGCCTCTGGCTTCTCTTTTTAGTGCCATTTTTGATGGGCTGATTTGATCTGTTCCAATCCATTTACAAGGCATGAGAAAAGGCTATTTCACATTGTTTTTGTGTTTACTCAACACGTCTGTAAGAAAACCAGATTGTTTAGTTTTATCCTTATTGTACTTTATGTGGCTTAACCAATTCAAACAGAGATGTCATGTTAACTAGAACAACATCATAAAGGAAGAAAATAATGATCGCAAATGGAGTGGAATAGGGCTGTTAGCATTTAGCACTTGCAGAGAGAAAAAAGACAAAGCTAAAGTAACACACTCCGCTGACTCCTGATCCGCTCTAGATAAGGACACAGCTGGTGACCCAATCATGAGCAGGCATACATAAATATACAGTACTTCAATCACCACTACATCCTCATCTTCAGTGACACAAGCTTCTTCTCAACTTTGAAAATGTGCTTAACTCATAATCAAGGGTTATACAGGGAGTGCAGAATTATTAGGCAAGTTGCATTTTTGAGGATTAATTTTATTATTGAACAACAACCATGTTCTCAATGAACCCAAAATTTTTGGAAGTAGTTTTTAGTTTGTTTTTAGTTTTAGCTATTTTAGGGGGATATCTGTGTGTGCAGATGACTATTACTGTGCATAATTATTAGGCAACTTAACAAAAAACAAATATATACCCATTTCAATTATTTATTTTTACCAGTGAAACCAATATAACATCTCAACATTCACAAATATACATTTCTGACATTCAAAAACAAAACAAAAACAAATCAGTGACCAATATAGCCACCTTTCTTTGCAAGGACACTCAAAAGCCTGCCATCCATGGATTCTGTCAGTGTTTTGATCTGTTCACCATCAACATTGCGTGCAGCAGCAATCACAGCCTCCCAGACACTGTTCAGAGAGGTGTACTGTTTTCCCTCCTTGTAAATCTCACATTTGATGATGGACCACAGGTTCTCAATGCGGTTCAGATCAGGTGAACAATGAGGCCATGTCATTAGATTTTCTTCTTTTATACCCTTTCTTGCCAGTCATGCTGTGGAGTACTTGGACGCGTGTGATGGAGCATTGTCCTGCATGAAAATCATGTTTTTCTTGAAGGATGCAGACTTCTTCCTGTACCACTGCTTGAAGAAGGTGTCTTCAAGAAACTGGCAGTAGGACTGGGAGTTGAGCTTGACTCCATCCTCAACCCGAAAAGGCCCCACAAGCTCATCTTTGATGATACCAGCCCAAACCAGTACTCCACCTCCACCTTGCTGGCGTCTGAGTCGGACTGGAGCTCTCTGCCCTTTACCAATCCAGCCACGGGCCCATCCATCTGGCCCATCAAGACTCACTCTCATTTCATCAGTCCATAAAACCTTAGAAAAATCAGTCTTGAGATATTTCTTGGCCCAGTCTTGACGTTTCAGCTTGTGTGTCTTGTTCAGTGGTGGTCGTCTTTCAGCCTTTCTTACCTTGGCCATGTCTCTGAGTATTGCACACCTTGTGCTTTTGGGCACTCCAGTGATGTTGCAGCTCTGAAATATGGCCAAACTGGTGGCAAGTGGCATCTTGGCAGCTGCTCGCTTGACTTTTCTCAGTTCATGGGCAGTTATTTTGCGCCTTGGTTTTTCCACACGCTTCTTGCGACCCTGTTGACTATTTTGAATGAAACGCTTGATTGTTCGATGATCACGCTTCAGAAGCTTTGCAATTTTAAGAGTGCTGCATCCCTCTACAAGATATCTCACTATTTTTTACTTTTCTGAGCCTGTCAAGTCCTTCTTTTGACCCATTTTGCCAAAGGAAAGGAAGTTGCCTAATAATTATGCACACCTGATATAGGGTGTTGATGTCATTAGACCACACCCCTTCTCATTACAGAGATGCACATCACCTAATATGCTTAATTGGTAGTAGGCTTTCGAGCCTATACAGCTTGGAGTAAGACAACATTCATAAAGAGGATGATGTGGTCAAAATACTCATTTGCCTAATAATTCTGCACTCCCTGTACATAAAAGGTTTAATACCAACACATTATCCTAATCATACAGATTTCCAGAGGCTTTGCACCGTATTCAAGTAACATGAAACCCAATTTTTTCTTCCATTATTCAGAAAGAGCATTTGATTTTAAACAATTTTCAAATTTATTTCTATTATCAATTTTTCTTCAACCTCTTGGTATAGTTTGTTGAAAGGAGGGACATAATGCTTAGGAGCCAGCCCATTTCTGGAGCCCTATATGGCAGCAGTTTTACAAGAACATTATCCATTTTCATGACCACTAGAGGGCAGCACTATTTCCTGCTATGTAGTGCTCCACATGCCTACCTAGCTATCTCTTCAACACAGAATATCATGGGACCAAAGCAAATTTGATAATAGAAGTCAATTGGAAACTTAAAATGATCTGCTCTGTCTGAATCACAAGAACATTTTTGGAGTTCATATCCTTCTAACGTCACCTGGACTTTGCACTGGCAAAATTCCAATCCCTCTTCAAACTTTCATCATTTTAAATTGTTCTCTTTTCGGACCTCTTGAAAACAAGTTTTGTTTTTAAAAAGCATATAAACATTGTTAACATAAAGCGCAAATAATATTTATTTATTATGAAGCTTGTACTTAGCTAAAATCATCGTAATGTTAATTTATAGTTGTATTAACGTGTTTGGACATTGAAAATGGTTAATTATTCATTTACTCAAATATCAATCTGTTAAATCAAACACATTACTCATCATCAATACAAAAGCGATTAGCCGCCGAGCATGGCGGTTCGCATAGCAAATTCTAATGAATTGGTAAGCGCCATAGTAAGAGGGATTTTGCTTACAAACACCATGTTGTAACATAACAGATCATTTTAGTTATACACTGGAACTCCACTTTCTGTCTTTGAGGCTGCAATTATTCTGTATTTTGTGAACAAAGTAATGTCCTATATTTTTGGTGACACAGACAGAATGTTGTAAAAAAAAACAATGAAATCACATTAGAACTTCAGCTGTCTATATCAATATATTTTTTTTATTTTGTGCTGTAGTCTAAGAATAATGGCGATTGTGGTGTAGACAAGCAAAGTGCACAAGGCTGTTAATTTGTTTGTTGTTCTTAACATATTGAGCATGGTCTTATTATGAGTAGTACTTGTGGGTCGTGGCAATCACTTTTATAGAGAGTATGTGATACACGTAGTAATGTGCACATTATATAGACAATGCCCACTAAGGTCTGGGCCTATTAGATAGGCGTTTTATAAAGTGGTTAAACTATAAGCTGTAATAAATAAAGAAGATAAAAATACAGACAATAAGGTTAGAATTAAAGTGATAGTACATACGAAGTTATAGGAGCATAGGCATCAATGTGTGAGCGGACATGATACGAAGTAGCGCATCATGCCCGCTGCACATCGCTACACATCGATAAATGCCGACAGTATACGCTCTCGGATTTATCATTGCACCAGCAGTTCTTGTGAAGCTCCACGATAAATATGCCCCATAAAATCATTTGCTCTATATATTTTAAGGCAACACAATAGCTATATTTGTATTTATTTTTAAATGCTTTGTTAAATTTATATTTAAGCCAACATTTTGTATTCTGCTTGTCTCACAGGGAGATCGTGTCCGTGCTGCTCCAGAGCCTAGAGTAGCATCAGCTAGCGGAATTTAAGATGGCACAAGCAATTATGGACGAGCAGGGCATGTCAGTCATTCCAGACAAACAAGTCAGGGTTGTTTAACGTCTCTTTTTGCGGAAACGTTACAATGTTAAACAACTTTCTTCATTTTCTTGCTATCCTTTGTTGAAACACAGAGATGTAAGCTCAGAAGTGTGCGCGTGTCTGCAGCACTATATGGCAGCAGTTTTGCAATAATGTTATACATTAGCGAGAGCACTAGATGGCAGCAGTTTTATAATAATGTTATACATTAGCAGGAGCACTAGATGGCAGCAGTTTTATAACAATGTTATACATTAACAAGAGCACTAGATGGCAGCAGTTTTATAATAATGTTATACATTAGCAAGAGCACTAGATGGCAGCAGTTTTATAACAATGTTATACATAAGCAAGAGCACTAGATGGCAGCAGTTTTATAATAATGTTATACATTAGCAAGATCACTAGATGGCAGAAGTTTTATAATAATGTTATACATTAGCAAGAGCACTAGATGGCAGCAGTTTTATAATAATGTTATACATTAGCAAGAGCACTAGATGGCAGCAGTTTCATAACAATGTTATACATTAGCAAGAGCACTAGATGGCAGCAGTTTTATAACATTGTTATACATTAGCGAGAGCACTAGATGGCAGCAGTTTTATAATAATGTTATACATTAGCAGGAGCACTAGATGGCAGCAGTTTTATAACAATGTTATACATTAGCAAGAGCACTAGATGGCAGCAGTTTTATAATAATGTTATACATTAGCAAGAGCACTAGATGGCAGCAGTTTTATAACAATGTTATACATAAGCAAGAGCACTAGATGGCAGCAGTTTTATAACAGTGTTATACATTAGCAAGAGCACTAGATGGCAGCAGTTTTATAACAATGTTATACATAAGCAAGAGCACTAGATGGCAGCAGTTTTATAACAATGTTATACATTAGCAGGAGCACTAGATAGCAGCAGTTTTATAACAATGTTATACATTAGCAAGAGCACTAGATGGCAGCAGGTTTATAACCATGTTATACATTAGCAGGAGCACTAGATGGCAGCAGTTTTATAACAATGTTATACATTAGCAAGAGCACTAGATGGCAGCAGTTTTATAACAATGTTATACATTAGCAAGAGCACTAGATGGCAGCAGTTTTATAATAATGTTATACATTAGCAAGAGCACTAGATGGCAGCAGTTTTATAACAATGTTATACATTAGCAAGAGCACTAGATGGCAGCAGTTTTATGTCAATGTTATACATTAGCAAGAGCACTAGATGGCAGCTGTTTTATAATAATGTTATACATTAGCAAGAGCACTAAATGGCAGCAGTTTTATAATAATGTTATACATTAGCGAGAGCACTAGATGGCAGCAGTTTTATAACAATGTTATACATTAGCAGGAGCACTATATGGCAGCAGTTTTATAACAATGTTATACATTAGCGAGAGCACTAGATGGCAGCAGTTTTATAACATTATTATACATTAGCGAGAGCACTAGATGGCAGCAGTTTTATAATAATGTTATACATTAGCAGGAGCACTAGATGGCAGCAGTTTTATAACAATGTTATACATTAGCAAGAGCACTAGATGGCAGCAGTTTTATAATAATGTTATACATTAGCAAGAGCACTAGATGGCAGCAGTTTTATAATAATGTTATACATAAGCAAGAGCACTAGATGGCAGCAGTTTTTTAATAATGTTATACATTAGCAAGAGCACTAGATGGCAGCAGTTTTATAACAATGTTATACATAAGCAAGAGCACTAGATGGCAGCAGTTTTATAATAATGTTATACATTAGCAAGAGCACTAGATGGCAGCAGTTTTATAACAATGTTATACATAAGCAAGAGCACTAGATGGCAGCAGTTTTATAACAATGTTATACATTAGCAAGAGCACTAGATGGCAGCAGGTTTATAACCATGTTATACATTAGCAGGAGCACTAGATGGCAGCAGTTTTATAACAATGTTATACATTAGCAAGAGCACTAGATGGCAGCAGTTTTATAATAATGTTATACATTAGCAAGAGCACTAGATGGCAGCAGTTTTATAACAATGTTATACATTAGCAAGAGCACTAGATGGCAGCAGTTTTATAACAATGTTATACATTAGCAAGAGCACTAGATGGCAGCTGTTTTATAATAATGTTATACATTAGCAAGAGCACTAAATGGCAGCAGTTTTATAATAATGTTATACATTAGCGAGAGCACTAGATGGCAGCAGTTTTATAACAATGTTATACATTAGCGAGAGCACTAGATGGCAGCAGTTTTATAACAATGTTATACATTAGCGAGAGCACGAGATGGCAGCAGTTTTATGTCAATGTTATACATTAGCAAGAGCACTAGATGGCAGCTGTTTTATAATAATGTTATACATTAGCAAGAGCACTAAATGGCAGCAGTTTTATAATAATGTTATACATTAGCGAGAGCACTAGATGGCAGCAGTTTTATAACAATGTTATACATTAGCAGGAGCACTATATGGCAGCAGTTTTATAACAATGTTATACATTAGCGAGAGCACTAGATGGCAGCAGTTTTATAACATTGTTATACATTAGCGAGAGCACTAGATGGCAGCAGTTTTATAATAATGTTATACATTAGCAGGAGCACTAGATGGCAGCAGTTTTATAACAATGTTACACATTAGCAAGAGCACTAGATGGCAGCAGTTTTATAATAATGTTATACATTAGCAAGAGCACTAGATGGCAGCAGTTTTATAATAATGTTATACATAAGCAAGAGCACTAGATGGCAGCAGTTTTATAATAATGTTATACATTAGCAAGAGCACTAGATGGCAGCAGTTTTATAAAAATGTTATACATTAGCAAGGGCACTAGATGGCAGCAGTTTTATAACAATGTTATACATTAGCAAGAGCACTAGATGGCAGCAGTTTTATAATAATGTTATACATTAGCAAGAGCACTAGATGGCAGCAGTTTTATAACAATGTTATACATAAGCAAGAGCACTAGATGGCAGCAGTTTTATAATAATGTTATACATTAGCAAGATCACTAGATGGCAGCAGTTTTATAACAATGTTATACATAAGCAAGAACACTAGATGGCAGCAGTTTTATAACAATGTTATACATTAGCAGGAGCACTATATGGCAGCAGTTTTATAACAATGTTATACATTAGCGAGAGCACTAGATGGCAGCAGTTTTATAACATTGTTATACATTAGCGAGAGCACTAGATGGCAGCAGTTTTATAATAATGTTATACATTAGCAAGAGCACTAGATGGCAGCAGTTTTATAACAATGTTATACATTAGCAAGAGCACTAGATGGCAGCAGTTTTATAACAATGTTATACATAAGCAAGAGCACTAGATGGCAGCAGTTTTATAACAGTGTTATACATTAGCAAGAGCACTAGATGGCAGCAGTTTTATAATAATGTTATACATTAGCAAGAGCACTAGATGGCAGCAGTTTTATAACAATGTTATACATAAGCAAGAGCACTAGATGGCAGCAGTTTTATAACAATGTTATACATTAGCAGGAGCACTATATGGCAGCAGTTTTATAACAATGTTATACATTAGCGAGAGCACTAGATGGCAGCAGTTTTATAACATTGTTATACATTAGCGAGAGCACTAGATGGCAGCAGTTTTATAATAATGTTATACATTAGCAAGAGCACTAGATGGCAGCAGTTTTATAACAATGTTATACATTAGCAAGAGCACTAGATGGCAGCAGTTTTATAACAATGTTATACATAAGCAAGAGCACTAGATGGCAGCAGTTTTATAACAGTGTTATACATTAGCAAGAGCACTAGATGGCAGCAGTTTTATAATAATGTTATACATTAGCAAGAGCACTAGATGGCAGCAGTTTTATAACAATGTTATACATAAGCAAGAGCACTAGATGGCAGCAGTTTTATAACAATGTTATACATTAGCAGGAGCACTAGATGGCAGCAGTTTTATAACAATGTTATACATTAGCAAGAGCACTAGATGGCAGCAGGTTTATAACCATACATTAGCAAGAGCACTAGATGGCAGCTGTTTTATAATAATGTTATACATTAGCAAGAGCACTAAATGGCAGCAGTTTTATAATAATGTTATACATAAGCAAGAGCACTAGATGGCAGCAGTTTTATAATAATGTTATACATTAGCAAGAGCACTAGATGGCAGCAGTTTTATAACAATGTTATACATAAGCAAGAGCACTAGATGGCAGCAGTTTTATAACAATGTTATACATTAGCAAGAGCACTAGATGGCAGCAGGTTTATAACCATGTTATACATTAGCAGGAGCACTAGATGGCAGCAGTTTTATAACAATGTTATACATTAGCAAGAGCACTAGATGGCAGCAGTTTTATAATAATGTTATACATTAGCAAGAGCACTAGATGGCAGCAGTTTTATAACAATGTTATACATTAGCAAGAGCACTAGATGGCAGCAGTTTTATAACAATGTTATACATTAGCAAGAGCACTAGATGGCAGCAGTTTTATAATAATGTTATACATTAGCAAGAGCACTAAATGGCAGCAGTTTTATAATAATGTTATACATTAGCGAGAGCACTAGATGGCAGCAGTTTTATAACAATGTTATACATTAGCGAGAGCACTAGATGGCAGCAGTTTTATAACAATGTTATACATTAGCAGGAGCACTATATGGCAGCAGTTTTATAACAATGTTATACATTAGCGAGAGCACTAGATGGCAGCAGTTTTATAACATTGTTATACATTAGCGAGAGCACTAGATGGCAGCAGTTTTATAATAATGTAATACATTAGCAGGAGCACTAGATGGCAGCAGTTTTATAACAATGTTATACATTAGCAAGAGCACTAGATGGCAGCAGTTTTATAATAATGTTATACATTAGCAAGAGCACTAGATGGCAGCAGTTTTATAACAATGTTATACATAAGCAAGAGCACTAGATGGCAGCAGTTTTATAACAGTGTTATACATTAGCAAGAGCACTAGATGGCAGCAGTTTTATAATAATGTTATACATTAGCAAGAGCACTAGATGGCAGCAGTTTTATAACAATGTTATACATAAGCAAGAGCACTAGATGGCAGCAGTTTTATAACAATGTTATACATTAGCAGGAGCACTAGATGGCAGCAGTTTTATAACAATGTTATACATTAGCAAGAGCACTAGATGGCAGCAGGTTTATAACCATACATTAGCAAGAGCACTAGATGGCAGCTGTTTTATAATAATGTTATACATTAGCAAGAGCACTAAATGGCAGCAGTTTTATAATAATGTTATACATAAGCAAGAGCACTAGATGGCAGCAGTTTTATAATAATGTTATACATTAGCAAGAGCACTAGATGGCAGCAGTTTTATAACAATGTTATACATAAGCAAGAGCACTAGATGGCAGCAGTTTTATAACAATGTTATACATTAGCAAGAGCACTAGATGGCAGCAGGTTTATAACCATGTTATACATTAGCAGGAGCACTAGATGGCAGCAGTTTTATAACAATGTTATACATTAGCAAGAGCACTAGATGGCAGCAGTTTTATAATAATGTTATACATTAGCAAGAGCACTAGATGGCAGCAGTTTTATAACAATGTTATACATTAGCAAGAGCACTAGATGGCAGCAGTTTTATAACAATGTTATACATTAGCAAGAGCACTAGATGGCAGCTGTTTTATAATAATGTTATACATTAGCAAGAGCACTAAATGGCAGCAGTTTTATAATAATGTTATACATTAGCGAGAGCACTAGATGGCAGCAGTTTTATAACAATGTTATACATTAGCGAGAGCACTAGATGGCAGCAGTTTTATAACAATGTTATACATTAGCGAGAGCACGAGATGGCAGCAGTTTTATAATAATGTTATACATTAGCAAGAGCACTAGATGGCAGCAGTGTTATAACAATGTTATACATTAGCAAGAACACTAGAGACAGCAGTTTTATAACAATGTTATACATTAGCAAGAGCACTAGATGGCAGCAATTTTATAACAATGTTATACATTAGCGAGAGCACTAGATGGCAGCAGTTTTATAACAATGTTATACATTAGCGAGAGCACGAGATGGCAGCAGTTTTGCAATAATGTTATACATTAGCGAGAGCACTAGATAGCAGCAGTTTTATAACAATGTTATACATTAGCAAGAGCACTAGATGGCAGCAGTTTTCTAACAATGTTATACATTAGTAAGAGCACTAGATGGCAGCAGTTTTACAACAATGTTATACATTAGCAAGAGCACTAGAGGGCAGCAGTTTTATAACAATGTTATACATTAGCGAGAGCACGAGATGGCAGCAGTTTTGCAATAATGTTATACATTAGCGAGAGCACTAGATGGCAGCAGTTTTATAACAATGTTATACATTAGCAAGAGCACTAGATGGCAGCAGTTTTATAACAATGTTATACATTAGCGAGAGCACTAGATGGCAGCAGTTTTGCAATAATGTTATACATTAGCGAGAGCACGAGATGGCAGCAGTTTTGCAATAATGTTATACATTAGCGAGAGCACGAGATGGCAGCAGTTTTGCAATAATGTTATACATTAGCGAGAGCACGAGATGGCAGCAGTTTTGCAATAATGTTATACATTAGCGAGAGCACGAGATGGCAGCAGTATTTTCTGTCATGTAGTGCTCCATACATGTGCACATTAGCTATCTAGATATCTCTTCAACAAAGAATAACAAGAACAAAGCAAACTTGATAAAAGTAAATTTAAAATTGTAATCTCTATCTGAATAAAGAAAGCAACATTTTAGGTTTCATGTCCCTTTAAGAAACAGCAGCCATACGACTGATGCTTCTTAACGTCTGATTGCAGGCTCACATGAGCAAACAGCACCAAAACCGCATCGACGGAATATAGATAAATGATCCAACTGCAAGCCCCACTGATAACACGACAAGTAAACAGCGAATGAGGGTTAGGATTGCCAAGTCACTGTTTATATTAGCGGGGTAATGAACATGCATTGTATGTCCATCTGATTCCTGCAGGGGGCAGGGGCGTGCTTGCATAAAAGACCATAGTGCAGGCGGTATGCGGTTGCATTGCTTATCTGGCCTATATCATCAAACTTTTTATGCTTATATAAAGCAGCGTAAAACTGACTTACCAGTGTGTTTTGTAAGCACCCATGAATGTGCTTTAATTCCAAGTAGATCTGTTTTTTTCTGTTAAATGTATTAATGATTTGTATGAAAAAAATGTATATAGTGATCTGCACTGGAAGGACATGTGACTTGCCGACTTTAAAATTTATATAAAACATGTCTCCACGTCTCTTTGTGGTAGCCAAAGGGTTAAATCAGTGACCTTTAGCCCATTTGACAGTTGCATCAATAGCAAAGGCAACAAGAGAGCTCATTATATAATTGCACGGCTGCAAGATCAGAATTAGATATTTAATAAGCTGTAATGTGTAGGAGCGTGCGCATAATATATATATAAGTCGCTTGGTGACATTAGTTCCAGCAATTACACAAAAACTAAATCAATGAAAACATTAACATTTCAGAAATAGAAAATAACATATGTGACATTTAAGTAGCATTTTCTTTTAGCCGTGACATTCCACTAAAATGGAAAAAAAAAGATATCTGAGTGATTTGAATAAGTCCCAACTGGCTGAAAAAAAGAAAGAATTAATTTTACGTTGTCACCTCTGACCTGACTCATCCAAACCCATCCATGAGGCATCCGCTGCACATGCACCTGGGAGCGCTTAGCTGGCAGCATACGTATATGAGAAGTGCTCAGCCTAATGGGTATTATAGACAGTTCCAGTCTACCAAAAGGATAAATCTTCAACCTCCACTAGTACCTGCAACAGAAAAGGGAGCGAGTTTATTGAATGATTATTCACTTGACAGTACAACAGTAAAGTTACATTCTCTTCCTAAAAAGGGAAGTATTAAATTCAGTTATTTATACATGAATAGTATATATCAGTAATGAATTATGTCCATATGAAAAAACATAATTTATGTAAGAACTTACTTGATAAATGAATTTCTTTCATATTGGCAAGAGTCCATGAGCTAGTGACGTATGGGATATGCAATCCTACCAGGAGGGGCAAAGTTTCCCAAACCTCAAAATGTCTATAAATACACCCCTCACCACACCCACAATTCAGTTTAACGAATAGCCAAAAAAGGAGTAAAAAAGCATAGAAAAAGAGGAACTTGAAATATTTGTGCTTTTATACAAAAATCATAACCACCAAAAAAGGGTGGGCCTCATGGACTCTTGCTAATATGAAAGAAATTAATTTATCAGGTAAGTTCTTACATAAATTATGTTTTCTTTCATGTAATTGGCAAGAGTCTATGAGCTAGTGATGTATGGGAAAGAAATTCCCAAGATGTGGACGACCACAGAAGAGTCACTAGAAAGGGAGGGATATTTCCGCTGAAAAAAAATAAATCCACAAAAAAATAAGTCTTTCTCATAAATTTCAAGGAAAAAACTTAAATCATAAGCAAAAGAATCAAACTGAGACAGCTGCCTGAAGAATGTTTCTACCAAAGACTGCTTCAGAAGAAGCAAATACATCAAAATGGTAACATTTAGTAAATGTATGCAAAGAAGACCAAGTTGTTGCTTTTCAAATCTGATCAACCGAAGCTTCATTCTTAAAAGCCCTAGAAGTGGAGACTGATCTAGTAGAATGACTGTCCTGTCTCCAAATAAGCCTTGTGAATAAAAAGTTTTAACCAAGATGCCAAAGAAATGGTAGAGGCTTTCTGATTTTTCCTAGGACCAGAAAAAACAACAAACAGACTAGAAGTCTTCCTGAAATCTTTAGTAGCTTCAACATAATATTTTAAAGCTCTAACAACATCCAAAGAATGTAAAGATCTTTCAAGAGTATTCTTAGGATTAGGACACAAGGAAGGAACAACAATTTCCTACTAATGTTGTTAGAATTCACAACCTTAGGAAGAAATGTAAACAAAGTCCACAAACAGCCTTATCCTGATGGAAAATCAGAAAAGGAGACTCACAAGAGAGAGCAGACAATTCAGAAACTCTTCTAGCTGAAGAGATAGCCAAAAGAAACAACACTTTCCAAGAAAACAGAATTTATGCTTACCTGATAAATTACTTTCTCCAACGGTGTGTCCGGTCCACGGCGTCATCCATTACTTGTGGGATATTCTCCTCCCCCACAGGGAAAGGCAAGTAGAGCACACAGCAAGAGCTGTCCATATAGTCCCTCCGAGGCTCCGCCCCCCCAGTCATTCGACCGACGGTTAGGAGAAAAAAAGGAGAAACTATAGGGTGCCGTGGTGACTGTAGTGTATAGAGAGAGAAATTTTTCAAACCTGATTAAAAAACCAGGGCGGGCCGTGGACCGGACACACCGTTGGAGAAAGTAATTTATCAGGTAAGCATAAATTCTGTTTTCTCCAACATTGGTGTGTCCGGTCCACGGCGTCATCCATTACTTGTGGGAACCAATACCAAAGCTTTAGGACACGGATGAAGGGAGGGAGCAAATCAGGTTACCTAAACAGAAGGCACCACGGCTTGCAAAACCTTTCTCCCAAAAATAGCCTCCGAAGAAGCAAAAAGTATCAAATTTGTAGAATTTGGCAAAAGTGTGCAGAGAAGACCAAATTGCTGCCTCACATATCTGATCAACAGAAGCCTCGTTCTTGAAGGCCCATGTGGAAGCCACAGCCCTAGTAGAGTGAGCTGTGATTCGTTCAGGAGGCTGCCGTCCGGCAGTCTCATAAGCCAATCGGATAATGCTTTTCAGCCAGAAAGAAAGAGAGGTAGCAGTAGTTTTTTGTCCTCTCCTCTTACCAGAATAAACGACAAACAAAAAAGAAGTTTTGTCTGAAATCCTTTGTTGCTTCTAAATAGAACTTTAAAGCACGGACTACATCTAAATGGTGTAACAAATGTTCCTTCTTTGAAACTGGATTCGGACACAAAGAAGGGACAACTATTTCCTGGTTAATATTCTTGTTGGAAACAACTTTTGGAAGAAACCCAGGCTTGGTACGCAAAACAACCTTATCTGAATGGAACACCAGATAGGGTGGATCACACTGCAAAGCAGATAGTTCAGAAACTCTTCTAGCAGAAGAAATAGCAACCAAAAACAGAACTTTCCAAGATAGTAACTTGATATCTATGGAATGTAAGGGTTCAAATGGAACCCCTTGAAGAACTGAAAAAAACTAAATTTAGACTCTAGGGAGGAGTCAAAGGTCTGTAAACAGGTTTGATTCTGACCAAAGCCTGTACAAAAGCTTGTACATCTGGCACAGCTGCCAGTCGTCTGTGTAACAAGACAGATAAAGCAGATCTCTGTCCTTTTAGAGAACTCGCTGACAATCCCTTATCCAAACCTTCTTGTTAGAAAGGAGAGGATCCTGGGAATATTAATCCATGAGAATCCCTTGGATTCACACCAACAGATATATCCTTTCCATATTTTATGGTAAATCCTTCTAGTCACAGGTTTTCTGGCTTGGACCAGAGTATCTATCACTGAATCTGAAAACCCGCGCTTGGATAAAATCAAGCGTTCAATTTCCTAGCAGTTAGCTGGAGATAAACTTTTTAGATTTGGATGTTCGAATGGACCTTGCACTAGAAGATCCTGTCTCAAAGGTAGCTTCCATGGTGGAGCCGATGACATATTCACCAGGTCTGCATACCAAGTCCTGCGTGGCCACGCAGGAGCTATCAGAATCACTGAGGCCTTCTCCTGTTTGATCCTGGCTACAAGCCTGGGAAGGAGAGGGAACGGTGGAAATGCATAAGCTAGGTTGAACGACCAAGGCGTCACTAATGCATCCACTAGAGTCGCCTTGGGATCCCTGGATCTGGACCCGTAGCAAGGAACCTTGAAGTTCTGACGAGACGCCATCAGATCCATGTCTGGAATGTCCCATAATTTAGTCAACTGGGCAAAAACCTCCGGGTGGAGTTCCCACTCCCCCGGATGGAAAGTCTGACGACTCAGATAATCCGCCTCCCAGTTGTCTACTCCTGGGATGTGAATTGCAGATAGATGGCAGGAGTGATCCTCTGCCCATTTGATGATCTTGGATACCTCTCTCATCACCAAGGAACTCTTTGTTCCTCCTTGATGGTGATGTAAGCTACAGTCGTCATGTTGTCTGACTGGAATCTTATGAATCCGGCCTTCGCTAGTTGAGGCCAAGCCCGGAGAGCATTGAATATCGCTCTCAGTTCCAGGATGTTTATCGGGAGAAGAGACTCTTCCCGAGACCATAGACCCTGAGCTTTCAGGGAATCCCAGACCGCGCCCCAGCCTAATAGACTGGCGTCGGTCGTGACAATGACCCACTCTGGTCTGCGGAAACTCATTCCCTGAGACAGGTGATCCTGTGACAACCACCAACGGAGTGAGTCTCTGGTCATCTGGTCTACTTGAATCTTTGGAGACAAGTCTGTATAGTCCCCATTCCACTGCTTGAGCATGCACAGTTGTAATGGTCTTAGATGAATTTGAGCAAAAGGAACTATGTCCATTGCTGCAACCATCAACCCTACTACTACCATGCACTGAGCTATGGAAGGCTGCAGAATAGAGTGAAGAACTTGACAAGCTTTAGAAGCTTTGACTTTCTGACTTTTGTCAGGAAGATCTTCATTTTTAAAGAATCTATTATCGTTCCCAAGAAGGGAACTCTTGTCGACGGAGACAGGGAACTCTTTTCTACGTTCACCTTCCACCCGTGAGATATGAGAAAGGCTAGAACAATGTCTGTATGAGCCTTTGCTTTGGAAAGAGACGACGTTTGGATTAGAATGTCGTCCAGATAAGGTGCCACTGCAATACCCCTTGGTCTTAGAACCTCTAGAAGGGACCCTAGCACCTTTGTGAAAATCCTTGGATGATCTTTGTGGATAGGAATATGTAGATACGCATCCTTTAAATCCACGGTAGTCATAAATTGACCCTCCTGGATTGTAGATAAAATTGTTCGAATGGTTTCCATTTGAACGATGGAACTCTGAGAAATTTGTTTAGAATTTTTAAATCCAGAATTGGTCTGAAAATTCCCTCTTTTTTGGGAACTACAAACAGATTTGAGTAAAACCCCCGACCTTGTTCCACAGTTGGAACTGGGTGTATCACTCCCATCTTTAACAGGTCTTCTACACAATGTAAGAATGCCTGTCTCTTTATTTGGTTTGAAGATAAGTTAGACATGTGGAACCTTCCCCTTGAGGGTAGTTCCTTGAACTCCAGAAGAAAACCCTGAGAGACTATTTCTAGTGTCCAGGGATCCTGAACATCTCTTGCCTAAGCCTGAGCAAAGAGAGAGAGTCTGCCCCCTACTAGATCCGGTCCCGGATCGGGGGCTACCCCTTCATGCTGTTTTGGTAGCAGCAGCAGGCTTCTTGGCCTGTTTACCCTTGTTCCAGCCTTGCATTGATTTCCAAGCTGGTTTAGTCTGGGAAGCGTTACCCTCTTGTCTAGAGGCTGCCGAGTTGGAAGCCGGTCCGTTCCTGAAATTGCGAATGGAACGAAAATTGGACTTATTCTTAGCCTTGAAAGGTTTATCTTGTGGGAGGGCATGGCCCTTTCCCTCAGTGATGTCTGAAATAATCTCTTTCAATTCTGGCCCAAAAAGGGTCTTACCTTTGAAAGGGGTATTAAGCAATTTTGTCTTGGAAGATACATCCGCCGACCAAGACTTTAGCCAGAGCGCTCTACGCGCCCCAATTGTAAACCCTGAATTTTTCGCCGCTAACCTCGCTAACTGCAAAGCGGTGTCTAAAATAAAGGAATTATCTAACTTAAGTGCGTGAATTCTGTCCATGACTTCCTCATACGGAGTCTCCCTACTGAGCGACTTTTCCAGTTCCTCGAACCAGAACCACGCCGCTGTAGTGACAGGAATAATGCACGAAATAGGTTAAAGGAGGTAACCTTGCTGTACAAAAATCTTTTTAAGCAAACCCTCCAATTTTTTATCCATAGGATCTTTGAAAGCACAATTGTGCTCAATAGGAATGGTCGTGCGCTTGGCTAGAGTAGAAACCGCCCCCTCGACCTTAGGGACTGTTTGCCATGTGTCCTTCCTGGGGTCGACCATAGGGAACAATTTCTTAAATATAGGAGGAGGGACAAAAGGTATGCCTGGCTTCTCCCACTCCTTATTCACTATGTCCGCCACCCGTTTAGGTATCCGAAAAGCATCAGGGTGCACCGGGACCTCAAGGAACTTGTCCATCTTGCACAATTTTTCTGGGTTGACCAGATTGTCACAATCATCCAGAGTAGATAGCACCTCCTTAAGTAATGCGCGGAGATGCTCTAATTTTGATTTAAATGTCACAACATCAGGTTCTGCCTGCTGAGAAATTCTTCCTGTATCAGAAATTTCCCCATCTAACAAACCCTCCCTCACTGCCACTTCAGATTGGTGTGAGGGTATGACAGAAAAATTATCATCAGCGCCCTCCTGCTCTACAGTGTTTAAAACAGAGCAATCGCGCTTTCTCTGAAATGCTGGCATTTTGGATAAAATATTAGCTATGGAGTTATCCATTACTGCAGTCAATTGCTGCATAGTAACAAGCATTGGCGCGCTAGAAGTACTAGGGGTCGCCTGCGCGGGCATAACTGGTATAGACACAGAAGGAGATGATGTAGAACTATGTCTACTTCCTTCATCTGAGGAATCATCCTGGGCAACTTTACAATTTGTGACAGTACTGTCCTTACTTTGTTTGGACGCTATGGCACAATTATCACACTATATTTGAAGGGGGAACCACATTGGCTACCATACATACAGAACATGATCTATCTGAAGGTACAGACATGTTAAACAGGCTTAAACTGGTTAATAAAGCACAAAAACCGTTTTAAAACAAAACCGTTACTGTCTCTTTAAATGTTAAACAGGGCACACTTTATTACTGAATATGTGAAAAACTATGAAGGAATTTACCAAATTTTCACCACAGTGTCTTAATGCATTCAAAGTATTGCACCCCAATTTTCAAGCTGTTAACCCTTAAAATGTGGAAACCGGAGCCGTTTTTAATTTTAACCCCCTTACAGTCCCAGCTACAGCCTTTGCTGCGACTTCACCAATCCCAGGGGGGTATATGATATCAAATGAAGCCTTCTAGGAACGTTTTTAGTGGATTCCAGACCCACACACATGCAGCTGCATGTACTGTACTCAAAAGTAACTGCACAGTAATGGCACGAAAATGAGGCTCTGCCTACTACAGAGAAAGGCCCTTCCTGACTGGGAAGGTGTCTTAACAAGTGCCTGGTGCTAAAAAACGTTCCCCAATGTTATAAAAGTGTGAAATTCAACTTCAAACTGCATATAATACTTAAATAAAGCAATCGATTTAGCCCTTAAGAGTGTCTACCAGTGTATAGCCCATAATAAGCCCTTTATTCTGTTTGAGACTAAGAAAATGGCTTACCAATCCCCATGAGGGAAAATGACAGCCTTCCAGCATTACACAGTCTTGTTAGAAAAATGGCTAGTCATACCTTGAGCAGAAAAGTCTGCAAACTGTTCCCCCCAACTGAAGTTCTCTCATCTCAACAGTCCTGTGTGGGAACAGCAACTGATTTTAGTTACTGTCTGCTAAAATCATAATCCTCTTTTAAACAGAACTCTTCATCTCTTTCTGTTTCAGAGTAAATAGTACATACCAGCACTATTTTAAAATAACAAACTCTTGATAGAAGAATAAAAAACTACAACTAAACACCACAAACTCCTCACCATCCCCGAGGAGATGCTACTTGTTCAGAGCGGCAAGGAGAATGACTGGGGGGGCGGAGCCTGGGAGGGACTATATGGACAGCTCTTGCTGTGTGCTCTCCTTGCCTTTCCCTGTGGGGGAGGAGAATATCCCACAAGTAATGGATGACGCCGTGGACCGGACACACCAATGTTGGAGAAAGTAGTTTAATATCCAAAGAACGCATAGGCTCAAAAGGAGGAGTCTTCAAAGCCTTCAAAACCAAATTAAGACTCCAAGGAGGAGAGATTGATTTAATAACAGGCTTGATATGAACCAAACCCTGAACAAAACAGTAAATATCAGGAAGTTTAGCAATCTTTCTATGAAATAAAACAGAAAGAGCAGAGATCTGTCCCTTCAAAGTACTTGCAGACAAACCTTTATCCAAACCATCCTGAAGGAACTGTAAAACTATGAATTCTAAAAGAATGCCAAGAGAACTTATCAGAAGAACACCATGAAATATAGGTTTTCCAAACCCGATAATAAATGTTCCTAGAAACAGACTTACAAGCCTGTAGCATAGTATTAATCACTGAGTCAGAGAAACCTCTTTGACTAAGCACTAAGCGTTCAATTTCCATACCTTCAAATTTAGCGATTTGAGATCCTGATGGAAAAACGGCCCTTGAGACAGAAGGTCTGGCCTTAAAGGAAGTGGCCAAACTTGGCAACTGGACATCTGAACAAGATCCACATACCAAAACCTGTGAGGCCATGCTGGTGCTATCATAAACACATGCGATTGTTCCATTATGATCTTGGAGATCACCCTTGGAAGAAGAACCAGAGGCTGAAAAATGTAAGCAGGTTGGTAAAACCAAGGAACTGCTAACGCATCCACCATCTCCGCCTGAGGATACCTGGACCTGGAAAGGTACCTAGGGAGCATCTTGTCTAGATGGGAAGCCATCAGATCTATTTCGGGAAGACCTCATATCTGTACAATCTGACAAAATACATCTGGATAGAGAGACCACTGCCCTGGATGTAAAGACTGACAACTGAGATAATCCGATTCCCAATTGTCTACACCTGGGATATGTATCGCAGAAATTAGACAGGAATTGGATTCCGCCAAAGTATCTAAGATACTTCTTTCATCGCTAAAGGACTGCGAGTCCCACCCTGATGATTGACATATGCCACAGTTGTGATATTGTCTGTCTGAAAATGAATGAATGATTCTCTCTTTAATAGAGGCCAAGCCTGAAGAGCCCTGAAAATAGCACGGAGTTCTAAAATACTGATTAGTAACCTCGCCTCTTGAGGATTCCAAACTCCATTTGCTGTCAGAGACCCCCAAACAGCTCCCCAACCTGTGAGACTTGCATCTGTTGAAATCACCATCCAGGAAGGATGAACAAAAGAGGCCCCTTGAATAATCTGACAATGGTCTAACCACCAAGTCAGAGAGAGTTGAGTGTTGGGATCTAAGGATATCAGTTGTGATTTCCGAGTATAAGCCCTGCACCATTGATTCAGCATGCAAAGCTGAAGAGGTCTCATATGAAAACGAGCAAAGGGGATCATGACGATGCTGCAGTCATGAGACCTAAAACTTCCATGAATATAGCCACTGAAGGGAATGATCAAGACTGAAGGTTTCGACAGGCAGAAATCAATGTCATTCATCATGGACACTGAATCTATCTGAAAACCTAAAAAGGTGACCCTTGTCTGAGGAATCAAGAAACTCTTTGGTTAATTGATCCTCCAACCATGTCTTAGAAAAAACAACACAAGTTGATTCATGTGAGATTCTGCTAAATGAAAAGATTGAGCCAGTACCAAGATATTGTCCAAATAAGGAAATACCGCAATACGCTGCTCTCTGATTACAGCTAGATGGGCACCTAGAACCTTCTAGCTGTCGCTAGGCCAAATGGAAGAGCAACAAATTGGTAATGCTTGTCTAGAATAGAGAATCTCAGAAACCGATAGTGGTCTGGATGAATCGGAATGTGAAGATATGCATCCTGTACGTCTATTGAGTATATGTAATGACCTTGCTGAACAAAAGGCAGAATAGTCCTTATAGTCACCATCTTGAAAATTGGGACCCTTACAAATTGATTCAAAAACTTCAGATCCTGAACTGGGCTGAATGAATTTTCCTTCTTCAGGACAATGAATAGATTTGAATAAAAACCCAGACCCTGTTCCAGAAGTGGAACTGGTACAATTACCCTTGAAAGCTCCAGATCTGAAACACAACTCAGAAAAGCATGAGCTTTCACAGGATTTCATGGAATGTGAGAGAGAAAAAAACTCCTCACAGGAGTTCTTATTCTGAAACCGATTCAATACCCCTGAGAAACAATACTCTGAATCCAAGGATTCTAAACGGAACCTGCCCAAATGTCTTGAAATAATTTCAATCTGCCCCCCACCAGTAGAATTGGATTGAGGGCCGCACCTTCATGCAGTCTTGGGGACTGGCTTTGGCTTCTTATAAGGCTTGGATTTATTCCAACTCGAATATGGCTTCCAATTGGAGCCAGAGTCCATAGAGGAAGGAGTGTTTTTTGTTCTCTATTCTAACGAAAGGAACAAAACTGATTAGAAGCTTTAGATTTACCCTTAGACTTTTTATCTTACGTTATGAGGGGTGCGGTGCTAACTTGCACGTTATTGTCATCGCTTACTTCCCTACAGCGCAGGTATTATAGGTTTACAAAAACCCAGTGTTAACAGGCAAGAAGTGAGCATAGAGCAAAATTGAACTCCATACCGCACTCCAATACCAGCGTTGCTGGGAAAAAGTCTAACACCTGCAAAAAAGCAGCGTAAAGCTCAGTAACGCAGTACCATTCCTATGGGTAAATTTATGTTTACACCTAACACCCTAACATAAACCCAGAGTCTAAACACCGCTAATCTTAAACTTAGTAACCCCTAATCTGCCACCCCCGACATCGCCGACACCTACATTATATTTATTAAACCCTAATCCCCTAAAACACTAGTTAAATATTATTAACCCCTAATCTGCTGCCCCTAACATCGCTGCCACTATACTAAATTTATTAACTCCTAAACCTAAGTTTAACCCTAACCCTAACACCCCCTAACTTAAATATAATAAAAAATAAATCTAAATAAAACTTACTATCATTACCTAAATAATTCCTATTTAAAACTAAATACTTACCCATAACATAAACCCTAAGCTAGCTACAATATAACTAATAGTTACATTGTATCTAGCTTAGGCTTTATTTTTATTTTACAGGCAAGTTTGTATTTATTTTAACTAGGTAGAATAGTTACTAAATAGTTATTAACTACCTAGCTAAAATAAATACAAATTTACCTGTAAAATAAAACCTAACCTGAGTTACACTAACATCTAACCTTACACTACAATTAAATAAATTACATTTATTAAATACAATTACCTAAATTACAAAAAAAAACCAGTAAAATAACATAAAATAAAAAAGAAATTATAAGATATTTAACTAATTACAACTTATCTAATCTTATCTATCAAAATAAAAAAGCCCCTCCCAAAATAAAAAAAAACCTAGCCTAAACTAAACTACCAATAGCCCTTAAAAGGGCCTTTTGCAGGGCATTACCCCAAAGAAATCAGCTCTTTTACCTGTAAAAAAATACAACCCCCCCCCCAACAGTAAAACCCACCACCCACACAACAAACCCCCCAAATAAAATCCTAACTAAAAAAAACCTAAGCTCCTCATTGCCCTGAAAATGGCATTTGGATGGGCATTGCCCTTAAAAGGGCATTTAGCTCTTTTTCAATTGCCCAAACCCTAATCTAAAAATAAAACCCACCCAATAAACCCTTAAAAAACCTAACACTAACCCCCAAAGATCAAATTACAGTTTTGAAGACCGGACATCTATCCTCAACAAAGCCGGGAGAAGTCCTCAGCGAAGCGGCAAGAAGTCCTCAACGAAGTCTGGAGAAGTCTTCATCCAAGCCGGCCGAAGTGGTCCTCCAGACGGGCAGAAGTCTTCATCCAGATGGCATCTTCTATCTTCATCCATCCAGCGCAGAGCGGGTCCATCTTCAAGACATCTGGCGCGGAGCATCCTCTTCAATTGAAGTCTTCTTCCAGAATGAAGGTTCCTTTAAGTGACATCATCCAAGATGGTGTCCCTTGAATTCCAATTTTCTGATTTCTATGAATTCTATCAGCCAATCAGAATTAAAGGTGAAAAAATCCTATTGGCTGATGCAATCAGCCAATAGGATTGAGCTTTTTCACCTTTAATTCCGATTGGCTGATAGAATTGTATCAGCCAATTGGAATTCAAGGGACGCCATCTTGGATGACGTCACTTAAAGGAACCTCTATTCTGGAAGAAGACTTTGATTGAAGAGGATGCTCCGCACCGGATGTCTTGAAGATGGACCCGCTCCGCGCTGGATGGATGAAGATAGAAGATGCCGTCTGGATGAAGACTTCTGTCCGTCTGGAGGACCACTTCTGCTGGCTTGGATGAAGACTTCTCCTGGCATGGTTGAGGACTTCTTGCCGCTTCGCTGAGGACTTCTGCCGGCTTCGTTGAGGATGGATGTCCGGTCTTCAAAACGGTAAATGGATCTTCGGGGGTTAGTGTTAGGTTTTTTTAAGGGTTTATTGGGTGGGTTTTATTTTTAGATTAGGGTTTGGACAATTGAAAAAAGAGCTAAATGCCATTTGTAGAGCAATGCCCATCCAAATGCCCTTTTCAGGGCAATGGGGAGCTTAGGTTTTTTAGTTAGGATTTTATTTGGGGGGTTGATTGTGTGGGTGGTGGGTTTTACTGCTGGGGGGTGTTTGCATTTTTTTTACAGGTAAAAGAGCTGATTTCTTTAGGGCAATGCAACGCAAAAGGCCCTTTTAAGGGCTATTGGTAGTTTAGTTTAGGCTTTTTTATTTTAGGGGGGCTATTTTATTTTCATAGGGCTATTAGATTAGGTGTAATTAGTTTAAATATTTGATCATTTCTTTTTTTATTTTATGTAATTTAGTGTTTGTTTTTGTACTTTAGGTAATTGTATTTAATAAATGTAATTTATTTAATTGTAGAGTAAGGTTAGGTGTTAGTGTAACTTAGGTTAGGTTTTATTTTACAGGTAAATTTGTATTTATTTTAGCTAGGTAGTTTTTAAATAATAACTATTTAGTAACTATTCTACCTAGTTAAAATAAATACAAACGTGCCTGTAAAATAAAAATAAACCCTAAGCTAGATACAAAGTAACTATAAGTTATAATGTAGCTAGCTTAGGGTTTATTTTACAGGTAAGTATTTAGTTTTAAATAGGAATTATTTAGGTAATGATAGTAAGTTTTATTTAGATTTATTTTAATTATATTTAAGTTAGGGGGTGTTAGGTTAGAATTAGGTTTAGGGTTTAATTAATTTAATATAGTGGCGGCGACGTTGGGGGCGGAAGATTAGGGGTTAATAACTGTAATGTAGGTTGCGGAGATGTTAGGGACAGCAGATTAGGGGTTAATAATATTTAACTAGTGTTTGCGAGTCGGGAGTTCGGCTGTTTAGGGGTTGATATGTTCATTATGGTGGAAGATATGTTGGGAGTGGCAGATTAGGGGTTAATAATTTTATTTTAGTGTTTGCAATGCGGGAGGGCCTCAGTTTAGGGGTTAATATGTAGTTTATTGGTGTTAGTGTACTTTTTAACACTTTAGTTATGAATTTTATGTTACAGCTTTGCAGCGTAAAACTCATAACTACTGACTTTAGATTGCATTACAAATCTTGCGGGATAGGCTGTACTGCTCACTTTTTGGCCTCCCAAAAAAAGCTTGTAATATCGGCGCTATGGAAGTCCCATTGAAAAAAGACTTTATGCAAATTGCGTAAGTTAATTTGCGTTACGGCCAAAAAAGTGTGCGGTACAGCTTTTTTGACAAGACTCGTAATAGCAGCGGTAGTGAAAAAGCAGCGTTATAACCCATAATGCTGCTTTTTCACTCATAACGCAAAACTCGTAATCTAGCAGAGAGATAGCAACCTAGATTTAAATACCAGACATAGATTTAACATCATTCACGAATATCAAAAATAGCATCACAGATAAAATGATTAGCATGTTGAAGCAACCGAACAATGTTATGCAAATCAGAATCTTTTTCCCGTTGTGCTAAGCTATCCAACCAAAAAGTTGATGCAGCCACAACATCAGCCATAGAAATGGCAGGTTTGAGAATATAGCCAAAATGTAAATAAGCTTTCCTTAGATAAGATCAAATGTTCCTATCTAAAGGATCCTTGAAAAAAGTACTATCTTCCATAGGAATAGTAGTACGTTTAGCAAGAGTAGAAATAGC
Organism: Bombina bombina; assembly: GCF_027579735.1. Lineage (NCBI taxonomy): Eukaryota > Metazoa > Chordata > Amphibia > Anura > Bombinatoridae > Bombina > Bombina bombina. The sequence goes on along the minus strand of NC_069503.1, from coordinate 1,139,815,812 downwards.
CCCATCAACCTACGGGACTTTTTCCCAAAACTCTAATTTAACCACTGGCAAAGGATACAACTTTTTAAACCTTGAAGAAGGAACAAAAGAAGTAACAAGTTTAGACCATTCCTTAGCAATTAAAATCAAAAGCATCAGAAACAGAAAAAATCTCTGGAGTAGTCACAGTAAGTTTAAAGACAGAATTTAAACATTTACTGGATTTATTATCAAGAGGACCAGACTCCTCAATATCCAAAGTTATCAACACTTCTTTTAACAAGGAACGAATATACTCAATCTTAAAAATATAAGATGATTTATCAGTGTAAATGTCTGAAGTAGGATCTTCTGAATCAGAGAGATCCTCATCAGAGGTAAATATATCAGTATGTTGTCGGTCATGACCAATTTCATCAGTAGTATGAGATGTTTTAAAAGACCTTTTACGTTTATTTGAAAGCGGAATAGCAGACATAGGGGCCAATTTAACAAGCTCCGTAGGGAGCTTTTGGGCCCGTGTCTAAAGACTGCTGTTCCATAACCCTGTCTGCCTGCTCTGAGCAGGTGGACAGGAATTGCTGGAAATCAACCCGATCGAGTACGATCGGGTTGATTGACACCCCCCTGCTGGCGGCCGATTGGCCACAAGTCTGCAGGGGGCGGCGTTGCACCAGCAGCTCTTGTGAACTGCTGGTGCAATGCTGAATACAGAGAGCTTATTGCTCTCCGTATTCAGCGAGGTGTTGCGGACCTGATCCGCAGTGTCGGATCAGGTCCGCAAGACCTTCCTTAAATAGGGGCCAAAGTCTTCTGTATCGCATCAGCAATATAATTTTTCATATCAACAGGGATATCATGTACTTAAGATGTTGATTGAACAACAGATACTGTACTAGCACTAATAGAAACCTTTTCTGCATGCAAAAGCTTATCATGACAACTGTTACATACTACAGCTGGCGATAAAATCTCCACTAGCTTACAACAGATACACTTAGCTTTGGTAGAACTGATTTCAGGCAGCATGGTTCCTACAGCAGTTTCTGAGACAGGATCAGATTGAGACATCTTGTAGAATGTAAAAAAGAAAAAATAACATTAAAAAGAAATATCTTATTTCCACATATAGCAGTTTCAGGAATGGGAAAAATGCAAATGCTAAAATTGACAAAAAAGCAAATAGCATAGCCCTCTGAGCATAAAGAAGGCAAGGAGCATATAGGAAGTGAGGTAAAATAAACTTAATTTTTTTGGCGCCAAGTATGACGCACGACGCAAAAGGAAGTTAAACAAAATGTTGGCACCAACAAACATCCGAAAATGACGCAACTCGCATCATAACAAATACAAACAACCGGGCGTCAACTAAGACTCAGGAAATTATTAACTTGCGTCATTATAGACGCATATTCATGCCAAAAAAATTCTCGCGCCAAGAATGATGCAATAAATAACAGCATTTTGCGCTCTCACAAACCTAATTGCCCGCAAGTTTTTCAAAAGAAAAAACAAGTAAAATTGGAAAAAAAGACTATACCCCAGGTAAGACAAACTTCCTAAAACATGATTCCCATAATGAAACTGCCAGACTGCAAAGGGAAATACACATAGACCTGACTCATGGCAAATATAAGTAAAATACATATATTTAAAACTTTATATTAATACATAAAGCACCAAACCATAGCTGAGAGTGTCTTAAATAATGATACATACTTACCGAAAGACACCCATCCACATATAGCACATAGCCAAACCAGTACTCAAAACTATCAGCAGAGGTAATGGTATATAAGAATATATCGTCGATCTGAAAAGGTAGGTAGGAGATGAATCCCTACGACCGATAACAGAAAACCCTTGAAAAGATTTCCCGCAAGGGAAACCATAAAAAATCAATAGGCGACACTCTCTTCCCATCCCTCTGACAAACACTGTACTCTGAGAGGAATTGGACTTCAGAATGCTTAGAAGCGCTTATCATAGAAGAAATCATAAAAATCAAGCACAAACTTACTTCACCACCTCCATAGGAGGCAAAGTTTGTAAAACTGAATTGTGGGTGTGGTGAGGGGTGTATTTATAGGCATTTTGAGGTTTCGGAAACTTTGCCCCTCATGGTAGGATTGTATATCCCATACGTCACTAGCTCATGGACTCTTGCCAAATACATGGAAGAAAACAGAATCTGTTGCATTTCTGAAGGACACAAATGTAAAGTAAAAGTTTATAAAATCTAAATTTAAACTAATACAGCTGTATTGATTATGTGCTTCCTACTAAATTATTATCACTGGCTAATGGAAAATTCCTACTTATGCTCACTGGTTAATAAGTACTTCCTACTTATGGCCACTAGCTAATGGGGAATTCCTACTTATGCTCACTGGTTGATAAGTACTTCCTACTTATGGCCACTAGCTAATGGGGAATTCCTACTGATTCTCATTGGTTGATACATACTTCCTACTTATGGTAACTGGCTAATGGGAAATTCCTACTGGTAACCATTAGCTAAGAAGTACTTCCTATTTATAGTCACTGGCTAATGGAAAATTCCTACTGATTCTCATTGGTTGATAAGTACTTCCTACTTATGGTCACTGGCTAATGAGAAATTCCTACTAATGCTCATTGGTTGATAAGTACTTCCTACTAATGGTCACTGGCTAATGGAAAATTCCTACTGAATCTCATTGGTTGATCAGTACTTTCTACTTCTGGTCACTAGTAAATGAGAAATTCCTACTGGTAACCATTGGCTAAGAAGTACTTCCTACTTATAGTCACTGGCTAATGGGAAATCCTACTGGTAACCATTGGCTAAGAAGTACTTCCAACTTATAGTCACTGGCTAATGGGAAATTCCTACTGGTAACCATTGGCTAAGAAGTACTTCCTACTTATAGTCACTGGCTAATGGGAAATCCTACTGGTAACCATTGGCTAAGAAGTACTTCCTACTTATAGTCACTGGCTAATGGGAAATCCTACTGGTAACCATTGGCTAAGAAGTACTTCCAACTTATAGTCACTGGCTAATGGGAAATTCCTACTGGTAACGATTGGTTGAAGGAATAGTCTAGTCAAAATGAAACTTTCATGATTCAGATAGAGCAGCAAATTCAAGCAACTTTCTAATTTACTACTATTATCAATTTTTTCCCTAAATGTAGCCACCAATCAGCAAGCGCTACCCAAGTTCAGAACCAAAATTGGGGCGGCTCCTAAACTTACATTTAAATAAACATACCAAGAGAACGAAGAAAATTGATAATAGGAGTAAATTAGAAAGTTGCTTAGAATTGCTGCTCTATCTGAATCATTTTGACTAGACTATTCCTTTAATAAGTACTTCCTACTTATAGTCACTGGCTAATGGGAAATTCCTACTAATGCTCATTGGTTGATAAGTACTTCCTACTTATGGTCACTGGCTAATGGAAAATTCCTACTAATGCTCATTGGTTGATAAGTACTTCCTACTTATGGTCACTGGCTAATGGAAAATTCCTACTAATGCTCATTGGTTGATAAGTACTTCCTACTTATGGTCACTGGCTAATGGAAAATTCCTACTAATGCTCATTGGTTGATAAGTACTTCCTACTTATGGTCACTGGCTAATGGAAAATTCCTACTAATGCTCATTGGTTGATAAGTACTTCCTACTTATGGTCACTGGCTAATGGAAAATTCCTACTAATGCTCATTAGTTGATAAGTACTTCCTACTTATGGTCACTGGCTAATGGAAAATTCCTACTGATTCTCATTTGTTGATCAGTACTTTCTACTTATAGTCACTGGCTAATGGGAAATTCCTACTGATTCTCATTTGTTGATCAGTACTTTCTACTTATAGTCACTGGCTAATGGGAAATTCCTACTGGTAACGATTGGTTGAAGGAATAGTCTAGTCAAAATGAAACTTTCATGATTCAGATAGAGCAGCAAATTCAAGCAACTTTCTAATTTACTACTATTATCAATTTTTTCCCTAAATGTAGCCACCAATCAGCAAGCGCTACCCAAGTTCAGAACCAAAATTGGGGCGGCTCCTAAACTTACATTTAAATAAACATACCAAGAGAACGAAGAAAATTGATAATAGGAGTAAATTAGAAAGTTGCTTAGAATTGCTGCTCTATCTGAATCATTTTGACTAGACTATTCCTTTAATAAGTACTTCCTACTTATAGTCACTGGCTAATGGGAAACTCCTACTAATGCTCATTGGTTGATAAGTACTTCCTACTTATGGTCACTGGCTAATGGAAAATTCCTACTAATGCTCATTGGTTGATAAGTACTTCCTACTTATGGTCACTGGCTAATGGAAAATTCCTACTAATGCTCATTGGTTGATAAGTACTTCCTACTTATGGTCACTGGCTAATGGAAAATTCCTACTAATGCTCATTGGTTGATAAGTACTTCCTACTTATGGTCACTGGCTAATGGAAAATTCCTACTAATGCTCATTGGTTGATAAGTACTTCCTACTTATGGTCACTGGCTAATGGAAAATTCCTACTAATGCTCATTAGTTGATAAGTACTTCCTACTTATGGTCACTGGCTAATGGAAAATTCCTACTGATTCTCATTTGTTGATCAGTACTTTCTACTTATAGTCACTGGCTAATGGGAAATTCCTACTGATTCTCATTTGTTGATCAGTACTTTCTACTTATAGTCACTGGCTAATGGGAAATTCATACTGGTAACCATTGGTTGAAGGAGTAGTCTAGTCAAAATGAAACTTTCATGATTCAGATAGAGCAGCAAATTCAAGCAACTTTCTAATTTACTACTATTATCAATTTTTTCTAAATGTAGCCACCAATCAGAAAGCACTACCCAAGTTCAGAACCAAAATTGGGGCGGTTCCTAAACTTACATTTAAATAAAGATACCAAGAGAACAAAGAAAATTGATAATAGGAGTAAATTAGAAAGTTGTTTAGAATTGCATGCTCTATCTGAATCATTTTGACTAGACTATTCCTTTAATAAGTACTTCCTACTTATAGTGACTGGCTAATGGGAAATTCCTACTAATGCTCATTGGTTGATAAGTACGTCCTACCTATAGTCACTAGCTAATGGAACATTCCTACTAATGCTCATTGGTTGATAAGTACTTCCTACTTGTTGTCACTGGCTAATGGGAAATTTCTATTGATTTTGATGGTTGATATATACTTCCTACTTATGGTCATTGGCTGATATTAAATTCCTACTGATTCTGATGGTTGATAAATATTTCCTACTTATGGTCATTAGCTGATTGGGAAATTCCTACTGGTAATCATTGGTTAATAAGTACTTCCTTCTTATGGTTACTGACTGATGGGAAACTCCTACTGATGCTTATCGCATACAAGGCACTTTCTGTTCATTTTTATTAGTAAATTTAGTTCCTTCTAATGATCCCTGAGTTATAAAGGCCTCTTAAAAAGTGCCAGAATCATGAAAAAAGAACCAATTCTGTGAGTCATTTATCATTGCGATGACAATCAGCTGGCAGAGAGACAGACACAAGACCTCTTGTTTGAAAGATGAGGATTGCTTCCTTCAAATAAGAACAAGCAGCTACCATAAGGGGCGTGAGTCCGATCATTAGAAATTATGTAATACCTCTTTCAAAAGGGGTATTGTGAGTCTTTGTGTCTTTAGTGAATAGTTATTTTTATGCTAATCCCCAACTAATGACAGGGGTTCAAGACCCCCCTAGAAATAGGTATTATATCCCTCTATGCATAATGGGGGAATAGGGGCTTTAAAACTACCCCCTCCACATCATCACCTGAAAATTAGAGACACCACTTTTTCATGAGGGGTTTAATAGAAATTACCTGGAATGTAGTAGGGCAGGGGATCACTGGTTTCAAGGGTGATCAGCTGCATCCCAGGGGGACAAGTGAGTCCCTTGTATTTCACGGTCTACATAGTCTGCTTAAACCATAAACATATTTTTGTAATAATAAAGGAAATGACCTCTGTTATTCTTGGAATTTGCACATAGAATAGTTTTAATGTACAGAGCAAAGACAAGCCAAGGTCAGGAACCAAAAGGTCACTCAGTAATCAGATTACAGTACACAAGAGACAGACACACAGCTCCAAAAGTCATCCGCCAAGTTATCAGTAGAAATCAGACAACATAGCAACGGGTCAGGCACAAATCCAAATCTAGAAGTCAGTCCAATGTCAAGCCAGGAACACAGGATCATTATAGAAGAAGAGAGTGCTGGTTTCACAAATAATTGATAGATTCTGTATCTTTCTTGTCGCATTTTTAGTAGCAATTTGGGGCACATATGTTATAAGTAGCATCATTCAGAGCTGCGCCCTTGATATTTACATCATGTTTGGTGTCTATACAAGGAAAAACGCAATCTTCTACGCACACTGTTTTTTTTCTGCATCAAGTCTCAACCTGTATCTTTCCTGCTGGGGACTGAATGAACTGATATCTGAGTTTTCTCTGGTGCATCTTCATATGTCTGCACTGTCAATCAAACAAATGGGGGCAACTTCTCACTGCCAGTGCTATAACCTGATGAACTCCTAATGCCCCTAATCCTGCGCCTAGCATTAGTTGACATAAGAAGGCGGTTCTGGGCCTGACACCTGACTTTAATTCATGGAGCATCACTTCAGCTCTCTTTATGTATTTTTAGTGAAAGTCAAGTGCCTCAATACATGAAATCTCATTAAAAGAGAAACTATTACTAAGCGATTAAAACAATTACAAGCGCAAAAAACCCCGCTATAAACATATTGATATTTGTAAGTTTACAATATTTGCATGTTGGTTTTGTTAATAAAATCCGTTGTGTCTTAGAAACCTCAAAGACAGAAAGAGAGGTAATTCACATTTTTATTTTTCCTATATTTCTCTTTTTCTTTCTTGCATACATTAGAGTAGCCTGTTTATAAAGGGTCATTGTCATTTACTTGTCCTGTACGTTTGTTATCCCGGTATCTTTCACCCAGGAACTTGTTCTATGAGTGGTGAAGTGCGCAGTTATGGCCTAATTTATTATGATTGAGTTTAACTTGCAGCTGTGACAAGGGAACGGTACAAATCTTTATGAGTTACACAATGTTAGATGCTGTGATGTTTCAGTGAGTTTAGTTTCATGAACAGTTGTTATTGAATCTAGTCTGTTTTGATGTACGCTCTGATTAAGAACTTAAAGTACAGATGATGATCATGTGTCATTACCCCAAAGGGGTGTTTTTCATCTCTGATCCAGCCCCCCTGCTCTTAATACCAGTAACAAGGTGGCCAAGCAACTGAGCATTGCGTGCACGGGCATGTTGACAGTAAACTTAAAATTAAATCTTATTTATTCAAACAGAGTATGCAATTTTAAATAACTTTCCAATTTACTTCTATGATCTAATTTGCTTTTTTCTCTTGATATCCTTTGTGGAAAAGCATATGTAGGTAGGCTCAGGAGCAGCAATGCATTAGTGGGTGTTAGATGCTGATTGGTGGCTGTACGTATATGTCTCTTGCCATTGGTTCACCTGATGTGTTCAGCTAGCATCCAGTAGTGCATTGCTGCTCCTTCAACAAAGAATACCAAGAGAATGAAGCACATTTTATGATAGTAGTTAATTGGAAAGTTGTTCCAATATGTATGCTTGATGTGAACCATCAAAGAAACCATTTGGGTCTAATTTCCCTTTAAGTATTCAAACACCTCAATCTTAGCCTCCCTAAGTCCTAGAAACCCCAAGGTTTTAAAGGCAAACAGTGGGTCTTGGGGGTAAAATTAAAAAAAACAAAAACAAAACATAAATCTCCAAAATCATGCACTCCGTAAGTATAGAAAAAGACAAGCCTTTATTGCATACTATTTCAAAATAATTAATACAACTACACATGGTAGGGTTCCAATAACTGATGCGTTTCATGCTAAAAACGCTTAATCAAAGACACATTTTGTAATGAAGCGTTCTCTAGGCACATATAACAGGTCATAAAAAAAAGTCTTGAGACCACCAAGATTCGTTGTTATAAAGCTCAGAAGCCCCTCTTTAAAATAAAGCTCCTATGCAAGTTTTATAGCCAGGTGATCACTGCAGTAATAGGGAATAAATGTGAATTTATTTGAGTAGAGACTCTTAGGAGTTGCTATACACAGGTCATAATTATATAAATATTCCCAAAAGCCCTTATTTATATGAGGATTAACCCTTTCTTCTTTTGACTATAGAGTTTAGGGAAAACACACAAACACACTATCGTTAACAAGCTTGTCTAGTAAAATGTTCATATTTATTCTTGTAGATTTCTAACTTCATGCTATATACATAAAATAACAGCATACTATGAATCTGCTTAAAAAATATATATATATATAATAATATATGTGGATTTCTCACTAAGTAATAACCTACAAGAGGGCTTAAATAAGAGCAACATCCAAACACTTCAAAACAGCATTGCACAGGCGGGGAATAGCTCAGCAGTTAATGAGTTAAAATTTAGCAATTTGTTGACATTTAAATTACAGCTTTTCATGACATTGTTTTTTTATTTCTTAAAGGTTTTAGAAATAAAAAATAGGTAAAAATAGATTTCAATAGCTAAAATGTTCATTCACTAATTATGCAATTAATATTTTAATTTTGAAATCAAGTCATTTAATGAAATTACTAATGAAATGACATAAAACAGCAAAACACTTCTATACTTTCAAAACCAATAACAACATTAAAAAAAACTCATTATACCATATGATTTTCTTTGGGAAAAATAATTCCAGTTTCTCTTTGTGTTAGTGCTGTACACAGCAGGGGCGCAGCCATGGCACATCAGGCCTGACGCGTTTCACAGACATGCTCTGCCTTGCTTATTTTTCCTCCTTTAATGGATCTGTCATTTATAATGTCAGCCTGCATATTACACAGACTTGGAAGACTTTTAAAAATGTGATTTACTGCAAGCTTTTGTCCAACAAATGTCAGCAAGAGACTGATAGCGTACAGATTACAGGCTCACACGTAGAGTCAATTATTTTTATTACACGTTTATTTAATTTCATAAAAGTCACAGAATATATAAGGTACAGAGAACCTGAGGGGGACTTTTAATAATCATACATATGGGGGGATGGGAGGTAATCAAATTAATGAGCAGAGGAAAGATAGTAACAAGCAGCATAATCATTACAAGCACTATAATTATAGTAAGTATCTAATGGTAATACGCAGAGGAATGGCAGTATTAAGTAATTAGCGCAAGCACAGTAATAATAATAAAAATTGAAATAAGCAAAGGAATGAGAATATTAATTAGTGATGTGCAGAATTATATTAATGATAACGAGATAACAGGATAATTAAGTTACAGGATAATGTTAACGAGCACAGTAATGATAATTAAAAGTAATCATGATAAGGGGGAATTAGAATTTATACCCACTATTAAGTACAGTAATGAGAGTACAGTGAGTAATGATAATAAGCAGAGTATTTATTATAACACAAAAGTAGATATATTAGTAAGAGAGTACTGGTAACAGGTAATGCTCATGAGCAGAGGAACTATGAGTACTATATTAAGTGATATATGGGTAAGCTATGCTAATAAGTAATGTTTACAGAGAACGGGGATTACCAATGGCACTACTAATGTTTGAGAGACCTGTCACGTTTAATATCTAACTGGCTGATATGGCCTTGTGTTATGTAGCCAAATATTGGGCTAAGTGTGGGTGCTAAGTGTAAATTCTAGATTACTGGTACTGGAAGAAAAAAAGTTTACACTTGATTAGCACTCCCAGGTCGCTTAGAAATAGTAAGATTTTATTCTTTAAATCAGGTGATCCAGTGATGGAATGTGGGGAGGCAAATACTAAACTAAATTTAAAATATAACTTTTATTGGGGTATACAAATACAAATAGGAAAAATAGAATTAAATATTGCTCTTGAGCTCCGACTATAGTCAAAATAAATCAATGCGGCGGTATAGAATGTATAGAGATGCCACCAGGGACAGTCAAAGGTTGAATATCTATCAAGTGGATAGCCTGCTTCTTCAACTGACTCAAAAAATAAAGTGTATGTGTCAGATTATTGGTCACAGGGTCAGTGTAGGTCTGTAGCTATCTGTGTCTCAGGTGACTGGTATTTCATGCAAGACCAATCAGGACTTAGTAAAAAATGCGCCTGAATATATAAAGTGAAAAGTATCCACTTATATGGGTAAATAGATTTACCAGGTGTCTATATAATTATACTGAGTTCTATTTGAACAATAGTGTCAACTTTATTAGTTAAATGGATTACCCAGGTACCAGTACATTCAATGGTATCTAATAATAAAAGTAGTATAAACCCAGGTTGAATTGTGATTCACCTATTACTGTAATGTACACACAGTTATTTTCAACAATCGTTGAGAAGATTGTTGATATATTCGTTTACTTATATTAAATTAAACAACCATTGTGATGATTGGTATTATATACCATGAGATGACATGAATTGGGTTGCTCATAGGGTTGCCAATAAGTTTGCAAAATAACTGTGTGCTTTAAGTCAGAGTTACTGACTAACATAGCTTAAATGGCAACCTGAGTACTGTGTTTGTATGCCTACTCTTATATCTTCACAGTGATTTGCTTAAGCCCCAATTGTGAAATATATTAAATATTCATTTTATTTTATTGAGTTCAACAACAATGGGGATTATTACTATGTCCGTTGTACTTGTGTTAGATATACGTAGGTTGCATTTATAGAGCCCTCATTCCAAATATAAAAGTTGTAACTTGCACATTGGTGTTGAGTGCACCTATGTGAAGTTGGCACCCCATGTTTGTAAAAACTGAATTAAAATATACCATTTGTTTGTGCTACGTTTGTGCTGATTTGTGCCGCAAAAACCAACGTTTGTGCCGGTTTGGTTTAGGAGATATTGCACATTATTTTTTTATGAAACCCCGCCCACTTTGCACCCCATGTTATGCAATTTTAAAAACAAATATACCATTTGTTTGTGCTGTGTTTGTGCTGGTTTGTGCCGCAAAAATGAATGTTTGTGCCAGTTTGGTTTCGGAGATATAGCGCATTATATTTGCTGAAACTCCGCCCACTTTGCACCACATGTTATGCAATTTTAAAAACAAATATACCATTTGTTTGTGCTGCGTTTGTGCTGGTTTGTGCAGCAAAAACGAACGTTTGTGCCGGTTTGCTTTCAGAGATATAGCGCATTATATTTACTGAAACTCCGCCCACTTTGCACCCCATGTTATGCAAATTTAAAAACAAATATACCATTTGTTTGTGCTGCGTTTGTGCTGATTTGTGCTGAAAAAACGAACGTTTGTGCTGTTTTGGTTTCGGAGATATAGCGCATTATTTTTTATGAAACCCCGCCCACTTTGCACCCCATGTTATTCAATTTTAAAAACAAATATACCATTCGTTTGTGCTGCGTTTGTGCTGATTTGTGCCGCAAAAACGAATGTTTGTGCCGGTTTGGTTTCGGAGATATAGCGCATCATATTTGCTGAAACTCCGCCTACTTTGCACCCCATATTATGCAATTTTAAAAACAAATATACCATTGGTTTGTGCTGCGTTTGTGCTGATTTGTGCCGCAAAAACGAACGTTTGTGCCATTTTGGTTTCGGAGATATAGCGCATTATTTTTATGAACCCCGCCCACTTTGCACCCCATGTTATGCAATTTTAAAAACAAATATACCATTTGTTTGTGCTGGTTTGTGCCGCAAAAATGAACGTTTGTGCCGGTTTGGTTTCGGAGATATAGCACATTATATTTGCTGAAACTCCGCCCACTTTGCACCCCATGTTATGCAATTTTAAAAACAAATATACCATTGGTTAGTGCTGCGTTTGTGCTGATTTGTGCCGCAAAAACTAACGTTTGTGCTGTTTTGCTTTCGGAGATATAGCGCATTATTTTTTATGAACCCCGCCCACTTTGCATCCCATGTTATTCGATTTTAAAAACAAATATACCATTTGTTTGTGCTGCGTTTGTGCTGGTTTGTGACGCAAAAACGAACATTTGTGCCGGTTTGGTTTCGGAGATATATCGCATTATATTTGCTGAAACTCCGCCCACTTTGCACCCCATGTTATTCAATTTTAAAAACAAATATACCATTCGTTTGTGCTGCGTTTGTGCTGATTTGTGCCGCAAAAACTAACGTTTGTGCCGGTTTAGTTTAGGAGATATTGCGCATTATTTTTTAATGAAACCCCGCCCACTTTGCACCCCATGTTATGCAATTTTCAAAACAAATATACCATTTGTTTGTGCTGCGTTTGTGCTGATTTGTGCCACAAAAACGAATGTTTGTGCCGGTTTGGTTTCGGAGATATAGCGCATTATATTTGCTGAAACTCCGCCCACTTTGCACCCCATGTTATGCAATTTTAAAAACATATATACCATTCGTTTGTGCTGCGTTTGTGCTGCGTTTGTGCCGCAAAAATGAACGTTTGTTCCGGTTTGATTTCGGAGATATTGTGCATTATGTGTACATATACTGTTTGATTCAAAAGTATTATCACAACAAAAATGTTTGTAAGTACAAATAGAATTATAAAACCTTGGGGTATACAAAAGAACACATGTGACTTCCACACCAGAAAAAAATATTTAAGAACATATGGGTGAGATTACATCCCTGGCAACTGAAAAAAAACTGTTTCAGTTTTCTATGCAGCGCAGCAGTGTAGCTGCTCAGCGCAACAGTCTAGTTACGCTGCATAGAAAACTAGCGAGCAATTTTTTCCCCATCGCCAGGGATGTAATGCCCCCCTAAATGTTTTAAAAAAAAAAAAGCGACTAAAAAAGAATTGACTTATATAAGAAAACTTGCTTGAGTGCTTTTAAGCGCTTGTTAAATCTAAGCAAGTTAATATTGGGCTGTCTGTGGTTAACATGACATTACAGGCGATTAATATGGCAACAAAGAGGTTAAATTGGCTAAAGGAGGTTTATTAGGCCTAATGGGGTTGAAGAGGGCTTTACTGCAATTTAATTGAAAATATCCTTTTTCAATTAAGTAGTTGGTTTCTACTTATTCACTTTGCAGTTAAATTACTTAAAGGGACACTAAACCCAAACATTTTCTTTCATGATTTAAGAAGAGAATACAATTTTAAATAACATTCCAGTTTACTTCTATCTAATTTGCTTCATTCTTTAGATATCATTTTTTGAAGAAATAGCAATGCACATGGGTGAGCCAATCACACGAGGCATCTGTGTATCTACCAATCAGCAGCTACTGAGCATATCTAGATATGCTTTTCAGCAAAGAATATCAAGAAAATTAAGCAAATTAGATGATAGAAGTAAATTGGAAAGTTGCGTACAATTGCATGCTCTTTCTAAATCATGAAAGAAAAAATGTGGGTTTCATATCCCTTTAAAGGGACACTGAACCCAAATTTTTCTTTTGTGATTCAGATAGAGCATGAAATTGTAAGCAACTTTACTCCTATTATCACATTTTCTTCATTCTCTTGGAATCTTTATTTGAAATGCAAGAATGTAAGTTTAGATGCCGGCCCATTTTTGGTAAACAACCTGGGTTGTCCTTGCTGATTGGTGGATAAATTCATCCACCAATAAAAAAAGTGCTATCCAGAGTTCTGAACCCAAAAAAAGCTTAGATGCCTTCTTTTTCAAATAAAAATAGCAAGAGAATAAAGAAAAATTGATAATAGGAGTAAGTTAGAAAGTTGCTTAAAATTGCATGCTCTATCTGAATCACGAAAGAAAAAAATTGGGTTCAGTGTCCCTTTAAGCTATGGTTTGGGCTTCTTCCAATCCATTACTCTTCAATAACCCCATGTATGCCGTATAAACCGGTATGTTACCATGTTAATCCTTTAATGCCCAGGGCCGGATTTATATTTCGGGCGCCAATAGGCACAGAGTGCACTAAACAGAGCGCATCCCCCTTGTTTTCTGTTACCGGTGGCTTCCGTGGTGCCAATGAAACACCTGCCTGTGCTAGCAGGACAGACTTTTTAATAGGCAGCCTACACCGAGGTCCCTCTCTGCCCCCACGGAAGCCGCCGGTCATGGAAAAGAAGGAGGTGCGCTCTGAATAGTGTTCTATATAAAGCACACCCTCCTTGTTGTTGCCGGTGTTCTGTCAAATTAATTGACAGAACACCAGCAATTAGGCACGGCTCCCCTCTATGGAGGGCGCCTGTGGGCACATGCCTACTCTGCCTCATTACAAATTTGGCCCTGTAAATGCCACATTAACCTCTCTGGTGCAATATTAACCCTCTTACATTTTACTTTCTGGTGCAGTGTTAAAGGAACAGTACACACCAATTTTCATATAACTGCATGTAATAGACACTATTATAAAGAATAATATGCACAGATACTGATATAAAAATCCGGTATAAAACCATTTAAAAACTTACTTATAAGCTTCCAGTTTAGCTCTGTTTTAAAGGTTACTGGAGCACCCATTGCAAGTGGGAAATATCAGACACTCCCCCTCCCCCTTCCTTTGCATATGAAAAGTCCCTTTACACAAACAGAAGCAAGGTGGAGTAGGTATACTTCGGTATTCTCCTAAAACTTTGGGGCTTGGTTAGGAGTCTCAAAATCAGAGCAATGTTATTTAAGAATAAGCAAAAACTATCAGTTTTTTAAAAAAACACAACAACTTTATGGGCTATATAAATAGATCATCTACAAAACATTTATGCAAATAAAAAAACAGAATTTATGCTTACCTGATAAATTACTTTCTCCAACGGTGTGTCCGGTCCACGGCGTCATCCTTACTTGTGGGAATATCTCTTCCCCAACAGGAAATGGCAAAGAGTCCCAGCAAAGCTGGCCATATAGTCCCTCCTAGGCTCCGCCCACCCCAGTCATTCGACCGACGGACAGGAGGAAAAATATAGGAGAAACCATATGGTACCGTGGTGACTGTAGTTAGAGAAAATAATTCATCAGACCTGATTAAAAAACCAGGGCGGGCCGTGGACCGGACACACCGTTGGAGAAAGTAATTTATCAGGTAAGCATAAATTCTGTTTTCTCCAACATTGGTGTGTCCGGTCCACGGCGTCATCATTACTTGTGGGAACCAATACCAAAGCTTTAGGACACGGATGAAGGGAGGGAGCAAATCAGGTTACCTAAACGGAAGGCACCACGGCTTGCAAAACCTTTCTCCCAAAAATAGCCTCCGAAGAAGCAAAAGTATCAAATTTGTAAAATTTGGCAAAAGTGTGCAGTGAAGACCAAGTCGCTGCCTTACATATCTGATCAACAGAAGCCTTGTTCTTGAAGGCCCATGTGGAAGCCACAGCCCTAGTGGAGTGAGCTGTGATTCTTTCAGGAGGCTGCCGTCTGGCAGTCTCATAAGCCAATCGGATGATGCTTTTAAGCCAAAAGGAAAGAGAGGTAGAAGTTGCTTTTTGACCTCTCCTTTTACCAGAATAGACGACAAACAGAGAAGATGTTTGTCTGAATTCTTTTGTAGCTTCTAAGTAGAATTTTAGAGCACGGACTACATCTAAATTGTGTAGTAAACGTTCCTTCTTTGAAACTGGTTTCGGACACAAAGAAGGTACAACTAACTCCTGGTTAATATTCTTGTTGGAAACAACCTTTGGAAGAAAACCAGGCTTAGTACGCAAAACAACCTTATCTGAATGGAACACCAGATAGGGCGGAGTACACTGCAGAGCAGATAACTCTGAAACTCTTCTAGCAGAAGAAATAGCAACCAAAAACAAAACTTTCCAAGATAATAACTTAATATCTATGGAATGTAGAGGTTCAAACAGAACCCCTTGAAGAACTGAAAGAACTAGATTTAGACTCCAGGGAGGAGTCAAAGGTCTGTAAACAGGCTTGATCCTAACCAGAGCCTGAACAAATGCTTGAACATCTGGCACAGCTGCCAGTCGTTTGTGTAGTAAGACAGATAAAGCAGAAATCTGTCCCTTTAGAGAACTCGCAGATAATCCTTTATCCAAACCTTCTTGCAGAAAGGAAAGAATCTTAGGAATTTTTATCTTATTCCATGGGAATCCCTTGGATTCACACCAACAGATATATCTTTTCCATATTGTATGGTAAATCTTTCTAGTTACCGGTTTTCTGGCCTGAACCAGAGTATCTATCACGGAATCTGAAAACCCACGCTTTGGTAGAATCAAGCGTTCAATCTCCAAGCCGTCAGCTGGAGGGAGACCAGATTTGGATGTTCGAATGGACCCTGAACAAGAAGGTCCTGTCTCAAAGGTAGCTTCCATGGTGGAACCGATGACATATTCACCAGGTCTGCATACCAAGTCCTGCGTGGCCACGCAGGAGCTATCAAGATCACTGAGGCCCTCTCCTGTTTGATCCTGGCTACCAGCCTGGGAATGAGAGGAAACGGTGGAAACACATAAGCTAGGTTGAAGGTCCAAGGTGCTACTAGTGCATCCACTAGAGTCACCTTGGGATCCCTGGTTCTGGACCCGTAGCAAGGAACCTTGAAGTTCTGACGAGACGCCATCAGATCCATGTCTGGAATGCCCCATAATTGAGTCAACTGGGCAAAGATCTCCGGGTGGAGTTCCCACTCCCCCGGATGGAAAGTCTGACGACTCAGATAATCCGCTTCCCAGTTTTCCACACCTGGGATGTGGATCGCAGATAGATGGCAGGAGTGATCCTCCGCCCATTGTATTATTTTGGTCACTTCTTTCATCGCTAAGGAACTCCTTGTTCCCCCCTGATGATTGATATACGCAACAGTCGTCATGTTGTCTGATTGGAATCTTATGAATCTGGCCTTTGCAAGCTGAGGCCAAGCCCTGAGAGCATTGAATATCGCTCTTAGTTCCAGAATGTTTATCGGGAGAAGAGACTCTTCCCGAGACCATAGTCCCTGAGCTTTAAGGGATTCCCAGACCGCGCCCCAGCCCACTAGACTGGCGTCGGTCGTGACAATGACCCACTCTGGTCTGCGGAAGCTCATTCCCTGGGATAGATGGTCCAGGGTCAGCCACCAACGGAGTGAATCTCTCTGTATAGTACCCATTCCACTGTTTGAGCATGCACAGTTGTAATGGTCTTAGATGAATTCGTGCAAAAGGAACTATGTCCATTGCTGCAACCATCAACCCTACTACTTCCATGCACTGAGCTATGGAAGGACGTGGAACAGAGTGAAGAACTTGACAAGTGCTTAGAAGTTTTGACTTTCTGACATCTGTCAGAAAAATCCTCATTTCTAAGGAATCTATTATTGTTCCCAAGAAGGGAACTCTTGTTGACGGAGACAGAGAACTCTTTTCTATGTTCACCTTCCATCCGTGAGATCTGAGAAAGGCCAGAACGATGTCTGTGTGAGCCTTTGCCTTTGAGAGAGACGACGCTTGTATCAGAATGTCGTCCAAGTACGGTACTACTGCAATGCCCCTCGGTCTTAGAACCGCTAGAAGAAACCCGAGTACCTTTGTGAAAATCCTTGGAGCAGTGGCTAACCCGAATAGGAGGGCCACAAACTGGTAATGTTTGTCCAGAAAGGCGAACCTTAGGAACTGATGATGTTCTTTGTGGATAGGAATATGTAGGTACGCATCCTTTAGATCCACGGTAGTCATAAATTGACCTTCCTGGATAGTGGGTAGAATCGTTCGAATGGTTTCCATTTTGAACGATGGTACCCTGAGAAATTTGTTTAGGATCTTTAAATCCAGAATTGGTCTGAAGGTTCCCTCTTTTTTGGGAACTACGAACAGATTTGAGTAAAATCCCATTCCTTGTTCCGTCATTGGAACAGGGTGTATCACTCCCATCTTTAACAGGTCTTCTACACAATGTAAGAACGCCTGTCTCTTTATTTGGTTTAAGGATAAGTGAGACATGTGGAACCTTCCCCTTGGGGGTAGTTCCCTGAATTCCAGAAGATAACCCTGAGAAACTATTTCTAGTGCCCAGGGATCCTGAACATCTCTTGCCCAAGCCTGAGCAAAGAGAGAGGGTCTGCCCCCTACTAGATCCGGTCCCGGATCGGGGGCTACTCCTTCATGCTGTTTTGTTAGCAGCAGCAGGCTTCTTGGCCTGCTTACCCTTGTTCCAGCCTTGCATAGGTTTCCAGGCTGGTTTGGGCTGTGAGGCATTACCCTCTTGCTTAGAGGATGCAGAATTAGAGGCCGGTCCGTTCCTGAAATTGCGAAAGGAACGAAAATTAAACTTATTCTTGGCCTTGAAAGGCCTATCTTGTGGAAGGGCGTGGCCCTTTCCCCCAGTGATGTCTGAGATAATCTCTTTCAATTCTGGCCCAAAGAGAGTTTTACCTTTGAAAGGGATGTTAAGCAATTTTGTCTTGGATGATACATCCGCTGACCAAGACTTTAGCCAAAGCGCTCTGCGCTCCACAATTGCAAACCCTGAATTTTCACCGCTAATCTAGCTAATTGCAAAGCGGCATCTAAAATAAAAGAGTTAGCCAACTTAAGTGCGTGAACTCTGTCCATAACCTCCTCATACGGAGTCTCTCTACTGAGCGACTTTTCTAGTTCCTCGAACCAGAACCACGCTGCTGTAGTGACAGGAACAATGCACGAAATGGGTTGTAGAAGGTAACCCTGCTGTACAAAAATCTTTTTAAGCAAACCTTCCAATTTTTTATCCATAGGATCTTTGAAAGCACAACTATCCTCGATAGGGATAGTAGTTCGCTTGTTTAGAGTAGAAACTGCCCCCTCGACCTTAGGGACTGTCTGCCATAAGTCCTTTCTGGGGTCGACAATAGGAAATAATTTCTTAAATATAGGGGGGTAACAAAAGGTATGCCGGGCTTCTCCCACTCCTTATTCACTATGTCCGCCACCCACTTGGGTATAGGAAAAGCGTTGGGGTGTACCGGAACCTCTAGAAACTTGTCCATCTTGCATAATTTCTCTGGAATGACCAAGTTGTCACAATCATCCAGAGTAGATAACACCTCCTTAAGCAGTGCGCGGAGATGTTCTAATTTAAATTTAAATGTCACAACATCAGGTTCAGCTTGTTGAGAAATTTTTCCTGAATCTGAAATTTCCCCATCTGACAAAACCTCCCTCATGGCCACTTCAGATTGGTGTGAGGGTATGACAGAACAATTATCATCAGCGCCCTCCCGCTCTTCAGTGTTTAAAACAGAGCAATCGCGCTTTCTCTGATATGTAGGCATTTTGGATAAAATATTTGCTATGGAGTTATCCATTACAGCCGTCAATTGTTGCATGGTAATAAGCATTGGCGCGCTAGATGTACTAGGGGCCTCCTGCGTGGGCAAAACTGGTGTAGACACAGTAGGAGATGATGTAGTATCATGTCTACTCCCCTCATCTGAGGAATCATCTTGGGCAATTTCATTATCTGTGGCAGTACTGTCCTTACTTTGTTTGGACGCTATGGCACAATTATCACACAATTTTGAATGGGGAGACACATTGGCTTTCATACATATAGAACATAGCTTATCCGAAGGCACAGACATGTTAAACAGGCTTAAACTTGTCAATAAAGCACAAAAAACGTTTTAAAACAAAACCGTTACTGTCTCTTTAAATTTTAAACAGAGCACACTTTATTACTGAATATGTGAAAAAGTATGAAGGAATTGTTCAAAATTTACCAAAATTTCACCACAGTGTCTTAAAGCATTAAAAGTATTGCATACCAATTTTCAGAGCTTTAACCCTTAAAATAACGGAACCGGAGCCGTTTACAAATTTAACCCCTATACAGTCCCAGCTACAGCCTTTGCTGTGACCTAACCAAGCCCAGAGGGGAATACGATACCAAATGACGCCTTCTAGAAACTTTTCCAGCTACTTTCAGATCCTCACACATGCATCTGCATGTCTTGCTCTCAAAAACAACTGCGCAGTAATGACGCAAAAATGAGGCTCAGCCTACAACTGGGAAGGCCCTCCCTGACTGGAAAAGGTGTCTAACATAGTGCCTGACGTTAAAAAACGTTCCCCAAGTTTATAAGTGTGAATTATCAGCATAAACATGTATAAAATGTCCAAATAAAGCAATCGATTTAGCCCATAAAAATGTCTACCAGTTTTATAGCCCATATTAAGCCCTTTATTCTGTTTGCTTGACTAAGAAAATGGCTTACCGGTCCCCATGAGGGGAAATGACAGCCTTCCAGCATTACACAGTCTTGTTAGAAATATGGCTAGTCATACCTTAAGCAGAAAAGTCTGCTAACTGTTTCCCCCAACTGAAGTTATCTCATCTCAACAGTCCTATGTGGAAACAGCAATCGATTTTAGTTACTGTCTGCTAAAATCATCTTCCTCTCACAAACAGAAATCTTCATCCTTTTCTGTTTCAGAGTAAATAGTACATACCAGCACTATTTTAAAATAACAAACTCTTGATAGTAGAATAAAAAAAAAACTACAACTAAACACCACATACTCTTAACCATCTCCGTGGAGATGTTGCCTGTGCAACGGCACAGAGAATGACTGGGGTGGGCGGAGCCTAGGAGGGACTATATGGCCAGCTTTGCTGGGACTCTTTGCCATTTCCTGTTGGGGAAGAGATATTCCCACAAGTAAGGATGACGCCGTGGACCGGACACACCAATGTTGGAGAAATGAGTGTATAATGTCCCTTTAATCACTGGTGTTCTATATTCGTTTTTGCAGCACAAACACAGCACAAACAATCGGTATATTTGTTTTTAAAATTGAATAACATGGGCTGCAAAGTGGGCAGGGTTTCATAAAAAATAATGCACTATATCTCCGAAACCAAAACGGCACAAACGTTCGTTTTTGCTGCACAAATCAGCACAAACACAGCACAAACAAATGGTATATTTGTTTTTAAAATTGCATAACATGGGGTGCAAAGTGGGCGGAGTTTTCGCAAATATAATGCGCTATATCTCCGAAACCAAACCGGCACAAACATTCGTTTTTGTGGCACAAACCAGCACAAACGCAGCACAAACAAATGGTATATTTGTTTTTAAAATTGAATAACATGGGGTGCAAAGTGGGCGGGGTTTCATAAAAAATAATGCACTATATCTCCGAAACCAAAACAGCACAAACATTCGTTTTTGCATCACATATCAGCACAAACGCAGCACAAACAAATGGTATATTTGTTTTTAAAATTGCATAACATGGGGTGCAAAGTAGGCGGAGTTTCAGCAAATATAATGCGCTATATCTCCGAAACCAAACCGGCACAAACATTTGTTTTTGCGGCACAAATCAGCACAAACGCAGCACAAATAAATGGTATATTTGTTTTTAAAATTGAATAACATGGGGTGCAAAGTGGGTGGGGTTTCATAAAAAAATAATGTGCAATATCTCCTAAACCAAACCGGCACAAACGTTGTTTTTTGCGGCACAAATCAGCACAAACGCAGCACAAACGAATGGTATATTTTAATTCAGTTTTTACAAACATGGGGTGCCAACTTCACATAGGTGTTGAGTGCCTACTTTGGAATGAGTTTCTGGGTAATGATTTGATACTACAGAAGTAGTCACAATGTATCAAATGTGGTTGTAAACAATGTAGACAGTTGCAATCTTTTAAGCATGTGTCTACCTCAGTTTAAATAGAACTGAGTATTGATGCTGTTGCTGATAACGCTATATGCGACAGTGTGTAAGCAAATCAATATCTGCACCATGGGTGTTAATTTCTATATAAGAAGTCACATAAATAAATAAACTGGATTAAGAATCCCAGTATAATATGAAACACCTTGTGGTGTTTTGTAATACGTGTGGCTTAGAATTGTGTTTGCTCAGTGTTTAAATAGCTGTTGTAATTAAGTATTATAACACTGCATGCGCGACTATCTTAGGCTAACTGCCTTATCGTAGAAATACCAGCACTTATGTATACTATAACACCGGTTGGTAAATTGGACCCATTAGGATACCTGAAGTTGTATTATAAATCTTTATTGGCAGCACCCGCCCTTTTGGGATTCAGTGTTATAATTATTTGTACTTTATTCAGGAAAGTTTGGATGCGGTTGAATTTAAACTTTATCAAAAAATATATTGAATGCGGTTACCACAGTTGAGCAATTACCAGCCTGGGTATATATGTTACACTTGCCTTTATGTTTACTCCCAGTGTAGGGTTAAAATTAATACCACCAGGTTAAAATTGCAGATCGATTAGCCGTGAGTCTTAGGCAGCTACAAGTCCTGGTGTGGAATTAATAGTAATGGTACCGGGTTATTAAGGGTAATACTACCAGGTTATAATTACATATCAGGCATTCATAAGTTTTAGGCAGCTGCAAATCCCAGTATGAGGTTAAACGTAACACCACTGGGTTATTAAGAATAATATCACCAGGTTATAAATGCTTGTCAGCAAGCCGTCAGTTTTAGGCAGTTGCACACTGTCTTAGATGTGTCATACTAATAAACCCGCAGCATAGTTGCATTTAACATATGCCGCTCCAATTTGTGTGTTTTGGCTTGCTGAGTTTGTGCTTAGTCATACAATATTAGATACCGTTACCTCATTTGCACAACTGTTAAACAAAATATATGTGCAGTACTGGTACTTATGTTTACTTGTGTATTGGGGTAAACGGTAATAGTAACAGATTATTTTAGCGAGCTAAAGAGCCCACCAGATTTAGTATCTGTGAGTTATCTTAGATACACCGTTGTATAATAGTAATAACCCACAATAATAATTACATTTACCGTATACCAACACTAGGCTATTTTTTGTAAGTTTAGAAGTGCACCTGCTGTCAGTTGAGTTCTTAGGTGTAAAGATAGGTATGATACCTGTTGTGGTCTGAAATTGCATGTAACAGTGAGGCACTCTCTAGTACACTCTGCCGCTTAAAATCTATGAGTCAAATATTGCCAACGGTCATGCACTCGCCAGTAGTGGTTAGTGCTTACATATTACTCGAAGTGAATACATTATAGGTATTAGCATAGTAGAGACTACAGTAATAAAATTCGGAAGCTTAAGGCTTGCTAAAAACACAGGAGCTCCTAGGACTCCTCACCATTGCCCTAACGTCCCTAACATGTTTCGCCACGTTACGTGGCTTTCTCAAAGGTGAACGCGCCGCACAGTAGTCGGCTTTTTAAGGCTGATAGTTGTCACGCCCCCAACAGGCGTGTCACTGCCTACTGACCTATCAATGTTCAGTGTGGTCTATGTGTAACATTTGGATGGATTTGATTGGAATTAACTGTTTCACTGTTTGTGAATGGACATAGATGTCACATTTTACCAGGATCCTGTTCAGTATTAAATATGTTAAAAGTATAGAATCCTACAGTTTTTTAATGTACTTTGAGATCCCTATGAGTTTAAGTCTAATCGTTCTGTCTAATTATTACCCAACTTAGGTGGATAATACGATTAGTGCATGCTATTTGTGTATAATGTATAAGCATCAATGAAAACAAGATTAGGTATTTTTAGTGATTTTATATGTGCTTTCTTGAATTATCCCATTCTAGAGGGTAGCAATTTTATTCTCATACATACCCCTATTTGGTGCCTAGTGAGTAATAAGCAATGTTATATACAGGATTACTGTATTAAGCACTATATGGTAACAAAATATGCTATGCTAATAAGTAATGTTAAATAAAGGGTTACTGTATTAAGCTATATATGGTAACAAAATAAGCTATGCTAATAAGTAATGTTATGTAAAGGGTTACTGTATTAAGAACAGGAGAAGTGGACCGAGCGCTACACCCAGGGCCTTAAGCTTACTAACTATATAGCCTCCTAGTAGGCTAACAATACAAAAGTTAAAATGGGGAGAGAGTAAGCGCTAAAAAGCTTAAAAGGCTAGTAAAAGGTACATTTTAATACTTATAAAAATTTACAAATGGCAATCAGACACATGGATCCATGTCTGACTTAACAAAAAAATATATAATAAACAAATCTAAAAATATCCAATGGAGTATAGCATGTGACGCTGACTTAGTGAGCCAGTGATGAGGAGTTAGAAGGACATGTACATTCAATAATACAAACAACCTAAGTGAGTGATTGAGTGCACACAATAGCTTTCAACAAAGAAAAATAGCATTCACAAAAAAAAAAAATAGCATTCACAAAAAATAGTGTTCACAAAAATTGGCGTACATAAAAAATGTTCAAATGTTCAACCGGTTATATGTAAGTGAATCCAGTAGTGTTTCCTCCAAAGTGACGTGTAGAAATATAACGTGAAGTCAATAATAGTAGAATGTAAACGTTGAGTGGGTCAAATTATTGTGGTTCAGCTGCTAAACTAAAAAATTGTAAATCCGTGAGGTGTATAAAAATAAAAATAAAAATAACTTGTGAAAAAATCCACGTGTAAAACTTGAATTCAAATGATAAACAAAGGTCAAAAATCAAAAGACAAAAATCAAAAGACAAAAATATCAAAAGACAAAAATAGAAAATCAGTGATAATATTAAAAAGCACTAAAGATCTAGTGAAAACAAATCCTTAATTCAGATGTTAAAAATCCTTGGTAAGATCCATAACAAACAAATACATCGATAAAATACCTAAAAGGGAACAAAAGAGAAACAAATAGTGCAACACTGTATATGATATATAATATAGGTAATTAAAACCAAGCTCACCAGTATGCCAACGCGTTTCGGCCTAGACTAGGCCTTTCTCAAACGAGACCAGGGAGATTTAAATTCGAAAGTGTAGGGAAGGAGCAGTCTGATGACCGTTGCTTGTTAAATACGGACTGCAAGTTATCTTGTGGCGAAGAGGTTGATAAATCTACCCCATTGTGTTTTTATGTTCGTCCAAATCCAAAAGCGCATGTGTAATATGCAGATTAACTGTAATTAGCAGAGTAATTCCAATACACAGAGAACAAATAATATAAAGAAGTCATTGTAAAGCGAATATAAACACAATAATTGTTATAAACATGGTACAGTTTATAGTAATTTTAACAACGCTGCAGTGACAACTGTTACAGACCTGATTAGAGAGAATCTGCAATGCTTCATGGCTTGTTCATCGGAGTGTAACATTTTTAGCTTAAATAATTGCGTAAAAGAGAAGAAGTGAAAAGATTATTGTCTACGGTTAATTGTGAGATCTCTGTGTAACTGTAATGATTTTCCATAGGGATCAATATGACAGTTAAGTGCTCTTAGCTGTTTACAGGATGCAGCGTTTAGCAGTAAGCACCATGTTAAAACAAGACACTTAAGTTGTGCCACTATAACATCAGCCAAGGCTAAACATTTTAATTAACCGCTTGTTTGCTGCAACTGTTCTTAAGTAGCCAAATTCCACACAACACTTGCCTTATATGGAGGAGCCAATCCGGACTTGACAATGGCGTAGGTCTAGCCACAGTCACTATGCTAGCAGAAACTACATTGTTTTGTAATCTTTCCCTTGCTGAGGCCAGTTAGGGATTTATATGTAGCAGGGTTAGCCTTGAGAAGTCAGCAGGTGCATTTCCTGATCTGGGAATTAGAAAACACAATTTACATTGGCCCGGATTACAAGTTGCATGGCTTTACCATCCACAAAATGGTCTTTGCGTATGGAATGGTCACCTACTTGATATTACAAGTTGTGTCGTATGGCTTTTCCGTGATCGTTATGGCCTATACCACAACGATCCATTGCGCATTCAAGGACCTGTAGTTATGTGTTTTTTGCGAAACAAAAAGTTTCACAAAACTTATCAAAAACATGTTACAAAGTAAACTAACAACCATAAACAACACTATTAACCCCTAAACCGCCACCCCCGCATCACAACTAATAAATAAACCTATTAACCGCTATCCACCACATCGCAAATAATAAACCTATTAACCCCTAAAATGTCCACGCATAGCAACTTCCTAAATTAAACTATTAACCCCTAAACCCCCCCCCCACATCGCAACTACCTAAATTAAACTATCGACCACTAAACCTAACACCCCCTAATTTTAACAAAAATACACCTAAATTAAGGTTACAATATACTAGCTACCATAAAATAAATAAAAACTTACCTGTGAAACAAAATTAAAACCTAAGCTTAAACAATAAAAAAAACTAACATTACTGTTTTTACAAAAAAAATTAAAAAAATTAAAAAGCTACATTACCAAAAATAATTACTAAAAATATTAAAACCTAACATTACAAAAAAATAACAAACAAAATTATCCAAAATAAAAGATTCTATCATCTTATTGGCTGATTTGAAATTGTCAGCTAATAGTAAAGCAAGGGTACCCCCATATAAAAGGGGTACCTTGCATTTAATCTTCAGTGTGCGGCTAGAGACCGCATGACGAGGAGCTCTGTGTCGATGCTCTGAAGAGGAGGTCCGGCGTTGCAGATGACATTGCCGGAGGACTTCGCCGTCAACACCGGGATAAAGATACAAGATGGACCATGGCCTGGATGAAGACTGGAGAAGATGCACCACAATGGATGAAGATGTTTCAGTTGGGGTGTGGGGGTTGTTATGTTAGGGGTAATTTGTGGGGGGGGTTAAGGTAAAAGAGCTGTTAGCTTTGGGGCAATGCAAAAAGCCCTTTTAAGGGCTATTGGTAGTTTATTTTTACATTGGGGGGGGGTTATTTTTTGGGGGGAATAGCAATTTTGTGTTCATTTTTGATAATTTTGTTTGTTATTTTTTGTAATGGTAGGTTTTTTATTTTTTGCAAGTTTACACCTACATTACGAGTTTTGCGTTAACAGGGGTGCGGTGCTAACGAGCAGTTTATGCTCACCACTCACTTGCAGACAATGCTGATATTATGGGTTTTTACAAACCCGGCGTTAGCCGCAAAAAAGTGAACATAGAGCAAAATTTAGCTCCACATCTCACCTCAATACCAGCGCTGCTTAAGTCAGCGGTAAGCTGGTGTAACGTGCTCGTGCACGATTTCCCCATAGGAATCAATGGGGGAGAGCCGGCTGAAAAGAAACCTAACACCTGCAAAAAAGCAGCATTCAGCTTCTAACGCAGCCCCATTGATTCCTATGGGGAAAATACATTTATGTCTACACCTAACACCCTAACATGAACTCTGAGTCTAAACACCCCTAATATTACACTTATTAACCCCTAATCTACCGCCCCCGACATCACCAACACCTGCATTATATTATTAACCCCTAATCTGCCTCTCCGGACACCGCTGTCACCTACATTATACTTATGAACCCCTAATCTGCCGCCCCCAACATTGCAGAACCCTACATTATATTTATTAACCCGTAATCTGCCGCCCCCAATGTCGCCGCCACTATATTAAAGTTATTAACCCCTAAACCTAAGTCTAACCCTAACACCCCCTAACTTAAATTTAATTTTAATAAATCTAAATAAAATTACTATCATTAACTAAATTATTCCTATTTAAAACTAAATACTTAGCTGTAAAATAAACCCTAAGATAGCTACAATATAACTAATAGTTACATTGTATCTATCTTAGGGTTTATTTTTATTTTACAGGCAACTTCGTATTCATTTTAACTAGGTACAATAGTTATTAAATAATTAACTATTTAATAACTACCTAGTTAAAATAAAGACAAATTTACCTGTAAAATAAAACCTTACCTATGTTACAATTACACCTAACACTACACTATAATTCAATTAATTACCTAAACTAAATACAATTAATTATAATTTAAATAAATTATCTAAAGTACGAAAAAAACCACACTAAATTACAGAAAATAATAAATTAATTACAAGAATTTAAACTAATTACACCTACTCTAATCCCCCTAACAAAATAAAAAAGCCCCCCAAAATAAAAAAAGCCCTACCCTACACTAAATTACAAATAGCCCTTAAAAGGGCCTTTTGCGGGGCATTGCCCCAACGTAATCAGCTCTTTTACCTGTAAAAAAAAAAAGTACAAATACCCCCCCAACATTAAAACCCACCACACACCACACACACAACCAACCCTACTCTAAAACCCACCCAATCCCCCCTTAAAAAACCTAACACTAAACCCTTGAAGATCACCCTACCTTGAGACATCTTCACCCAACCGGGCTGAAGTCCTCCACGAAGCCGGCAGAAGTGATCCTCCAGACGGGCAGAAGTGGTCCTCCAGACGGGCAGAAGTCTTCATCCAGGCGGCATCTTCTATCTTCATCCATCTGGCGCGGAGCAGCTCCATCTTCAAGACATCCGACGCGGAGCATCCTCTTCATACGACGTCCAACTGAAGAATGAAGGTTCCTTTAAATGACATCATCCAAGATGGCGTCCCTTCAATTCCAATCCAAAAATCCTATTGGCTGATGCAATCAGCCAATAGGATTGAGCTTGCATGCTATTTGCTGATCCAATCAGCCAATAGAATGCCAGGATGGATGAAGATAGAAGATGCCGCCTGGATGAAGACTTCTGCCCGTCTGGAGGACCACTTCTGCCCGTCTGGAGGACCACTTCTGCCGGCTTCGTGGATGACTTCGGCCCGGTTGGGTGAAGACTTCTCAAGGTAGGGTGATCTTCAAGGGGTTAGTGTAAGGTTTTTTTAAGGGGGGATTGGGTGGGTTTTAGAGTAGGGTTGGTTGTGTGGGTGGTGGGTTTTAATGTTGGGGGGGTATTTGTACTTTTTTTTTACAGGTAAAAGAGCTGATTACCCCGCAAAAGGCCCTTTTAAAGGCTATTTGTAATTTAGTGTAGGGTAGGGCTTTTTTATTTTGGGGGGCTTTTTTATTTTGTTAGGGGGATTAGATTAGGTGTAATTAGTTTAAAATTCTTGTAATTATTTTATTATTTTCTGCAATTTAGTGGTGGGGGTTTCGTACTTTAGATAATTTATTTAAATTGTAATTAATTGTATTTAGTTTAGGTAATTCATTTAATTATAGTGTAGTGTTAGGTGTAATTGTAACATAGGTTAGGTTTTATTTTACATGTAAATTTGTCTTTATTTTAACTAAGTAGTTATTATATAGTTAATAACTATTTAATAACTATAGTACCTAGTTAAAATAAATACAAACTTACCTGTAAAATAAATATAAACCCTAAGATAGCTACAATGTAACTATTAGTTATATTGTAGCTATTTTAGGGTTTATTTTACAGGTAAGTATTTAGTTTAAATAGGAATAATTTAGTTAATGATAGTAATTTTATTTAGATTTATTAAAATTATATTTCAGTTAAGGGGTGTTAGGTTTAGGGTTAGATTTAGGTTTAGGGGTTAATACATTTAATATAGTGGCGGCGACGTTGGGGGTGGCAGATTAGGGGTTAATAAATGTAGGTATGTGTCGGCGATGTTAGGGCAGGCAGATTAGGGGTTAATAATATTTAAATAGTGTTTGCGAGGCGGGAGTGCGGCGGTTTAGGGGTTAATATATTTATTATAGTGGCGACGATGTCCGGTTCGGAAGATTAGGGGTTAAAATATTTATTTTAGTGTTTGCGATGTGGGGGGGGGGGGCTCAGTTTAGGAGTTAATAGATAGTTTATGGGTGTTAGTGTACTTTTTAGCACTTTAGTTATGAGTTGTATGCTACAGCGTTGTAGTGCAAAACTCTTAACTACTGACTTTTAAATGTGGTACCAGGCTTGACAGAGAGGGTCTACCGCTCACTTTTTGGCAGACTTGTAATACCGGCGCTATGCAGTATTCTTTTCTCCATATACTTCAATGGGGAATGCGAAAATGAGATAGCGATTTCACAATCGCAGGTGATAGGTTTTTTCCAACATTTTTTCTCCATCGATCTCTATGGGGGAATATGTGCACAAGCACGCCAAGTCAGAACTTGGTTTGTGTGCGGTATACGGGTTACCCAAGCATATGGCACACAAAAAGAAAGTTTGATTGACACTTGTAATGGCGGCACAATGGAAATAGCGTTACGGCCACATTGCTCGTGGTATGTTCACAATGGTGAGTGCCACTCTTCTCGTTTTCCTGAGAAGAGCGGCAAACAGCGAAACTTGTAATTCGGGCCATTAAAAGGAGGCAACATAAATAATGAAACTATTGCAAAGTGTATTTATTACACATGACTAAACAGTTTATAGTACAATCACATGGTACTTCCTGTCCTTGTAAACTAGAGCTGCACTACTTTGTATATATTCTACTGTGCACTAATATATATATATATATACACACACACACACACACACTAATATATATATACACACACACACTAATATATATATATACACACAAACACACACACACATATATATATATATACACACAAACACACATATATATATATACACACACACACACACACACATATATATATATATACACACACACACATATATATATATACACACACACACTAATATATATATATATATATATATATATACACACACAGTCATAGCCAAAATATTGGTACCCCTGCATTTCTGTCAGATAATGCACCACTTCACCCAGAAAATTGTTGCAATTACAAATATTTAGGCATTCTCATGTTTATTTCTTTTGTTTGTATTGGTATCACACAAAAAAAGTGGAGAAAAAAAAAGCCAAATCTGACACATTCCACTCAAAACTCAAAAAAATTGACTGGACAAAATTATTGGCATCCTCAATTTAATATTTGGTAGCACACCCCTTGGAAAAAAATTGAAATCAATTGCTTCCTGTAACCATCGATGAGTTTCTTACACCTCTGTACTGGAATTTTGGACCACTCTTCTTTCGCCATCTGCTCCAGGTCTCTCATGCTGGAAGGGTTCCTTTTCCCAACTGCTGTTTTGAGATCTCTCCATAGGTGCTCTTTGGGATTTAGATCTGGACTCATTGTTGGCCAGTTCAGTTACACTCCAGGGCTTTGTCTTAAACCATTTTTGGGTAATTTTTGATGTGTGCTTTGGGTCATAGTCCTGCTTTAAGACCCATGACCTCTGCCGGAGACCCAACTTTCTGACACTGGGCCCTACATTGCAACAGACAATTCTTTGGTAGTCTTCAGATTTCATAATGCCATGCACACAGTCAAGACATCCAGTGCCTGAAGCAGCAAAGCAACTCCAAAACATCAGTGAACCTTCACCATGTTTGACTGTAGGGACTGCATTATTTTCTTTAAAAGCCTCATTTCTTTTTCTGAAACGCTGGGCTTTACCAAAAAGCTGTAATTTTGTTTTGTCTGTCAACAGCACATTACCTCAGGTAAGTTTTGGCAAACTCCAATTTGGCTTTTTTATGTTTTTGTGTCAGCAGTGGGGTCCTCCTGGGTCTCCTACCATAGCGTCCCTTTTCATTCAGATGATCGACGTATAGTGCGAGATAACACATTTGTACACTGTGCCTGAAGGCAGCTTGAATTTGTCTGGAAGTTGATCGAGGTTCTTTATCCACCATTCAAAGAATCTTTCGTTGCAATCTTTAATTAATTTTTCTCTTTCGTCCACATCCAGGGAGATTAGCTACAGTGTCATGGGCTGTAAACTTCTTGACAATGTTGCGCACAGTGGACACAGGAACATTAAGATCTCTGTGTGAGGCTTGTGGGGCACTCCTCTATAAGACCAAACTCGTCCAGTAGTCTTGTTATCCCGGCATAGAGTCGGAAAGATAGGGAATATCCCAGAGCAGAGAATATCAGGAAAACGAAGAGAGCGGCACTCACCACAGGCAGGACAGCACAAGGCAAATAGGCAGACAGGATACAGCAACAGAAAAGCAGACCAGCAATTCAGGGGTTAACCAGGTAGCGTAGTAAGACAGGCAAGGATTCGGCAACAAAGTATCAGTCCAGCAGATTAGGGGTTAACCAGTTAGCGTAGTGAGACAGGCAGGGTTCAGTAACAAGTATCAGTCCAGCAGATAAGGGGTTAACCAGTTAGCGTAGTGAGACAGGCAGGGTTCAGTAACAAGTATCAGTCCAGCATATAAGGGGTTAACCAGTTAGCATAGTGAGACAGGCAGGGTTCAGTAACAGGTATCAGTCCAGCAGATAAGGGGTTAACCAGTTAGCGTAGTGAGACAGGCAGGGTTCAGTAACAGGTATCAGTCCAGCAAAAGATCTGTCACTCCCAGGGGTACACGAAGTAGCACCTATACTTGGGCAGTGACAGGTTGCTTGCTGCCTGTTTAAATACCCTTGGCAAGGTGCCAAGAGACCGGCCGGCATCAGGAGCGTGCATCGATGACGTCAGCGCCACACACACACTGAGCCGACACAGCCCTAGGCAACAAGCATGGAGAGGACGCCGCACCCCTAGCAACGGCGCAGCGTGACATAGCCCCCTTCTCAAGGGTTCCCTCTGGAGATGGAGAATGCAAATCACTGGCAGGGACACAGGAACGGTATGCCACAGAGTAGTCCTTCCAATGTATCAGATACTGCAGTTGTCTGCGCCTGTATCTGGAGTCCAGGATCTTAGCCACCTCATATTCGGGGTTACCACGGACCAGGAGCGGGGGGGAGGAGTTTGAGGCTGGGAATATCTATTCTTGATGTACGGTATGAGTAGTGAGATGTGGAAGACTGGATGTATGCGTAGGGTTCCCGGCAAGGCCACTTTGTAGGCAAAAGGAGACAGTCTTTTCAGGACCTTGTAAGGACCAATAAACCTAGGCCCCAATTTGTGACACGGTTGATGCCGGCGGATATGTCGAGTGGAGACCCAAACCTGTTCACCCACTGGAATGGCACATACAGAAGCCCTATGGCGGTCTGCAAACTTTTTACATCTAGAGACAGCTGAACACAGCTGAGAGCAAATACGTTGCCAATGAGTGGTGAGATCAGTAACGTGGCAGCCTGCGGCAGGAACCCCAGTGGACCGAACTGAAAGAGGGAAGATACGAGGTTGATAGCCTGCTGCAGCTTGAAATGGAGAGCATCGAAGAGACGAGTGCCAATGTGTGCTTCTTGCCAATTCTGCTAGGGGTAGCAAACCAGACCAGTTGGTATGGCGAGTGTTGACAAAGGCTCTAAGGTAGGCTTCAAGATCCTGGTTTGCTCTCTCAGTTAGTCCATTGGTCTGAGGATGGTAGCCAGATGACAAGGAAATGGTGGTTCCAATCAACTTACAAAAGGCTCTCCAGAGTTCAGAGATGAACTGTGGACCCCTGTCGGAGACAATATTTACGGGAATACCATGAAGTCGTGCAACATGCAAGAGAAAAAGGGAAGCCAATTCCTGACCAGAAGGCAGTTTGGCTAGGGGTACAAAATGAGCTAGTCTGGAAAAGCGATCCACCACAACCCAGATAACTGTGTGGTGGTCGGAAGAGGGATGATCCACAATTAAGTCCATTGTTATGTGTTTCCAGGGTCGTTTGGGAATGGACAATGGTTGGAGCAAACCAGAAGGCAAGGATCGGGGAGTCTTGTTGGCAGCACAAATTGTGCAGGCTTTCACGTAGTCCTGAGCGTCAGACTTCATAGTAGGCCACCAAACATGTTGGCGAAGACGCATGAAGGTCCTAGTCAAACCAGGATGTCCAGAGAGTTTTCTATCATGAGCCCAGGCTAGCACAGGGATACGGAGGTTCCGAGGTACAAAGAGGATATCAGAGGCCATGGGGGCACCAGGAGGTTTACTAGACTGAGCACCTTGCAATCTTTGCAGAAGAGTGGTATTGAGCTGAGTGATCACACAGGAGGGGGGTATGATGTGTTCAATAGGAGCTTCGGAGGAATCACTTGAGTGAGAGAACTGACGGGAAAGGGCGTCCGCCTTCTTGTTCTTTGTCCCAGGAAGGTAGGAAACCACAAAGTGAAAACAGGAAAAGAACAAGGCCCACCTGGCCTGACAAGGGTTTAGTTGATGAGGAGTTTCTAGGTAAGTCAGATTCTTATGGTCGGTGAGGATTAAATACGATTGGCGGTGCCCTCCAACCAGTGACGCCATTCGGTTAAGGCCATTTTAATGAGTTCATGATTTCCCACATCGTAGTATCTCTTAGCAGGAGTGAAACGTTTAGGAAAAAAGGCTACAGGGTGTGATTTGGAAGTCAGAGGGTCTCTTTGGGTAAGAACTGATCCAGCCCCTACCTCGGAGGCATCAATCTCTAAAGTGAACTGTAGGTCAGGATCAGGATGGCAGAGGACAGGAGCAGAAGAGAAAGCCTTTTTCAGAGATTGAAAAGGCATTTATGGCCTCAGGAGGCCAATGTTTGCAGTCCTTATTCCATCTAGTCAATTCAGTGAGAGGAGCGACTGTTTGAGAAAAGTTCTTTATGAACTTGCGGTAATAATTGGAGAACCCCAGGAACCTCTGTAATTCCATTAAGGAGGAAGGTTGAGGCCATTCTAGTATAGCGGTGAGTTTAGCAAGATCAATGGAAAAACCCTCCTTCGAGATGACATATCCAAGGAATTGGATCCGGACTTGATCAAACTCACACTTTTCTAGCTTCGCTACCAATGAGTTAACCCTGAGACGAAGAAGCACCTGTCTTACGTGCCTGTGATGCTCCTCTAAAGTGGAAGAGAAAACAAGGATATCATCCAAGTAGACAATGACAGTGCGGTTGAGGAGGTCACGAAAGATGTCGTTGACAAACGCCTGGAAGACTGCAGGGGGATTACACAACCCAAAGGGCATTACAAGGTATTCGTAATGCCCAGACCTTGTGTTGAAGGCAGTCTTCCATTCATGGCCTGGAGAGATGCAAATTAAATTGTATGCCCCACGTACGTCCTATTTAGTGAAGAAGCGAGCATTCTGGAGTGAGTTATACAATTCGGTGATCAGTGGTATGGGATAGCGATTCTTGATGGTTATGTTGTTCAAGGCCCTGTAGTCTATGCAGGGTCTGAGCCCACCTTCCTTCTTACCCACAAAAAAGAAGCCAGCCCCAGCAGGAGAGGAAGAAGGGCAAATGAAACCTTTAGCTAGGTTCTCTTGGATGTACTCGTCCATGGATTTGGTTTCAGCCTTGGAGAGTTAATACGTCCTGCCTTTAGGAAGTGGGGCTCCGGAAAGGAGGTCGATCTTGCAGTCATAGGGACGGTGTGGTGGCAGCACATCAGCTGCTTTTTTCTCAAACATCAGCAAAGTCTGCATATACCAAAGGAAGGATGGAGGGAGTCAGGATGCTGGCTATGGGAACGTGGAGCAGTGGAGTGACTTTAGCAAGGCAGGAGTGGAAACAGGAGGCACCCCAAGAAGCCAGTTGTCCCTCAGCCCAGTTGAACTGTGGATTGTGTAAGCAAAGCCAAGGGAGGCCAAGGATGACCTCGAACTGGAGCTGTTCGGTATGAAGAACACCGACGGTCAGGGTCAGGGGTGCTGACTCAAAATGGATCAAACCTGAACCAAGGGGGGAGCCATCCAGGGTAGTTATCTTGAGACAATGTCTTTTCTGTAGAAAAGATAGACCAGCTTGAATCATAAAATGGTGATCCAGGAAGTTGCCAGCTGCCCCCGAATCAATGAAGGCCTGAGTGTGGACAGTATTCTGAAGGAAGGTAAGGGTAACAGGTACCAGGATCCGAGAGGAGTGAGGGGGTTTGGTAGAGATCATGCTTAGAGGTACCCCTGTGTTATCTTCTAAGCATTGGATTTTCCCAGCCGAATTCCACAGTCCTTTAGTTGGTGGGAGTTAGAGCCACAATAAAAGCATAGTCTCAGTCTCCTTCTTCTCTGTTTCTCGGACTCTGAAGGTCTGAAGGAGGAGAGTTCCATGGGTTCCTCCACTGAGGTAACTGGAGCTGCAGAAGGGGTAGAGGATACCACCTGAGCCAAACGAACAGGGGGACGAGAAGGGAGGACCCTCTTAGTTCGGTCTCTCTCCGCTTGTCTCTCCTGAAAGTGAGAGTCCAGGCTGATACAAAGTGCTATAAAGTCCTCCAAAGAAGAAGGAATATCCTGATAGGTGAGTTCATCTTTGATACATTCATGCAGACCCCTCCTGAAGGCAGCCTTGAGAGCACTGCCATCCCAAGTGGTTTCAAGTGCCAAGGTGCGGAACTCCACGGCAAACTGAGCCACGGGTCTGTTGCCCTGTCGAAGATCCAGGAGGGAATATTCTGCAGCAGAGGTACGGCCAGAAATCCCAAACACAGCAGAAAAAGCAGAGATGAACTCATCAGCATCATGCAGGAGTGGAGCGTCCTGTTCCAGAAGAGAAGAAACCCAGGCTAGGGCCTTGTCTTTAAGCAAGGAAATGATAAAGGTGACCCTTGACTGGGGAGACTGAAAGGTGTGGGGATCATTACAGAAGTGCAGCCTGCATTGGTTAAGGAAACCCCTGCAATCCGTAGTACCTTCATACTTGTCAGGCAAAGGTATCCAGTATATGCTTTCAGAAGCAGAGGGAAAAGCCACGGTACTAGGAGCAGGGACTGGCGGTGTAACAACAGGAGTGGTACTACTCAAAGTGACCAGTAAGGAGAGTTGAGCGGTGATAGCCTCCAGTTTGGAATCCATATTCTGCAATTGTGTAGTATGGGTTCCCAACATCCGTCCTTGGAGATAAACAGCTTTTGCCACCTCATCCGGTTCCATGGTCCAAGTATAATGTGAGGCTCGTAGGACACTCCTCTATCAGACCGAACTCGGCCAGTAGTCTTGTTATCCCGGCATTGAGTCTGAAAGATAGGGAATATCCCAGAGCAGAGAATATCAGGAAAACGAGGAGAGTGGCACTCACCACAGGCAGGACAGCACAAGGCAAATAGGCAGACAGGATACAGCAACAGAAAAGCAGACCAGCAATTCAGGGGTTAACCAGGTAGCGTAGTAAGAAAGGCAAGGATTCGACAACAAAGTATCAGTCCAGCAGATTAGGGGTTTACCAGTTAGCGTAGTGAGACAGGCAGGGTTCAGTAACAGGTATCAGTCCAGCAGATAAGGGGTTAACCAGTTAGCGTAGTGAGACAGGCAGGGTTCAGTAACAGGTATCAGTCCAGCAAACGATCTGTCACTCTCAGGGGTACACAAAGTAGCACCTATACTTGGGCAGTGGTAGGTCGCTTGCTGCCTGTTTAAATTTCCTTGGCAAGGCACCAAGAGACCGGACGGCATCAGGAGCGTGTGGCGATGACGTCAGTCCCGCACACACACTGAGCCGACACAGCCCTAGGCAACGAGCATGGAGAGGATGCCGTGCCCCTAGCAACGGCGCAGTGTGACACTCTGGAGATGGACTTGTAACCTTGAGATTGTCCATGCTTTTACACAATTTTTGTTCTCAAATCCTCAGACAATTCTTTGCTGCTCTTTCTCTTCTCCATGCTCAGTGGGGTACACAGAGACACACAACAGAAAGGTTGAATCAATTTTTCCCCATTTTCACTGGTTGCCGGTGTGTTTCTATATTGTCAGCACCTGTTAATTGATACAGGTGAGTTTAATTACACATTACAGGAGCATCACAAACTTGGAATGCAATTATTTCTTGAAGAAGGTGCCAATAATTTTGTAAGAGTTTTGCAAGGAATGTGTCAGATTTGCCTTTTTTTTTTCTCCTTTTTTTGTGTCATACCAATACAAACAAAAGAAATAAACATGAGAATGCCTAAACATTTGTAATTGCAACAAATTTCTGGGTGAAGTGGTTCATTTATATATATATACACACTCACATACATGTACACACTCACATACATGTACACACACATATACATGCACACACATACACATGTGCACACATACATACTCATATACGTGCATACACATATGCTCACATACATACCCGAGCACACCAGCCAAAGAAAATTATAATTCTTAATTGTTTTCCTAGTCTGTGACTATTGGAAATAACAATATTATTTCTACTGTACATCCCTGACTGAGGCTTAAAGCACCACAGCCAATGGCCGGAAACAGTTACCAGCAGTCAGCAGGGAATAAGTAACCATTGTATTATTACCCAGCCTAGCGTTAC
Organism: Bombina bombina; assembly: GCF_027579735.1. Lineage (NCBI taxonomy): Eukaryota > Metazoa > Chordata > Amphibia > Anura > Bombinatoridae > Bombina > Bombina bombina. The sequence continues at coordinate 1,139,777,955 of NC_069503.1, read as the reverse complement.
TTACTTTATCAACCTCAGCATAACGAGTAGCAAATACCGGAAGCAATTACTAGCAGGAAATAAGTAATAATTGTATTATTACCCAGCCTAGCGTTATTCACTTTATCAACCTCAGCATAACGAGCAGCTAACAGCCGGAAGCAGTTACCAGCAGGAAATAAGTCATTAGTATATTACCCAGCCTAGCGTTATTCACTTTATCAACCTCAGAATAACAAGTAGCAAATGGCCGGAAGCAGTTACCAGCAGGAAATAAGTCATTAGTATATTACCCAGCCTAGCGTTATTCACTTTATCAACCTCAGAATAACAAGTAGCAAATGGCCGGAAGCAGTTACCAGCAGGAAATAAGTCATTAGTATATTACCCAGCCTAGCGTTATTCACTTTATCAACCTCAGAATAACAAGTAGCAAATGGCCGGAAGCAGTTACCAGCAGGAAATAAGTCATTAGTATATTATCCAGCCTAGCATTATTCACTTTATCAACCTCAGAATAACAAGTAGCAAATGGCCGGAAGCAGTTACCAGCAGGAAATAAGTAATCACTACTTTTTTTTCTGAGGTTGATAAAGTGAATAACGCTAGGCTGGGTAATAATAGTCGGCAACTTTGGTATCTTATGGCTCTACTTTTCACGACAATTGTAAAGGATCAGAATTCCTCAGGATGCTCTTATAATTTTCCAACTCAGACACCTCAGATTGTTTTCTGAAGATGAGATATATTCTGATTATCAGGAGTTTCTTACTGATCAAGACACAGAGTCTACAATTTTTATGTATAAGCTTGAACATTTTCGTTCTTTGCTTATAGCAATTTTATGTACTTTAGGAGCCCAACACCCCAAACTGTCTGATAACAAAGCTTTCAAACATCTGGATTTAATTTTTGAACCTTCTGCTGAGTCACCAGAGATTTTTTTCTGTTCCTGAGGCTACTGCTGAAATAATTTCCAGAAAAGTGGGCCGAGCATGACCTTCATTTGAATCTTTACCAGCTTTTTACCTAGAGCTTTGGGAAACTATTCCAAATTCAAGTTTAGCTGTATGCACTTCTATACCCTTAGCGGATAGTACATCTTTCAGGGTCCCTATGGACAGAAAATTGGAATCCTTTCATTTAAAGGCCTTTCAGCAAGCAGTTTTTTTCTGTTTAAACCAGCTATTAACTTTGCTTGTGTAGCAGGGATGTCTGCTCAAAGTCTTGTCAATTTGTCTGAGCAAATCTCAGAAGACTCTGTGGATGAAGATTTTCAAAATGATTGAAACTTTTAAAGTCAGCTATCACGTTTATTTGTGGTGTCGTTGATTACATAATCCAAATATATAAAGATAAATATGGCTTTAGAGGTGCTGACCAGAAGGACTTTATGGTTAAAGCCAGGGTTAGCAGACATGGTCTCCAAAGGTAGACATACCTCTTTTATTTAGACCTTGTCTTGATGTTATCTTTTTCACTGTTAGAAAAGGAGAGCCAAACGGTCTATTTTTTTTCCTTTCCTTTTGTTAATCTAGGAAACAAGAATTCTTCCTCCTCCTTAAAAAGACCTGGATTTTCCAGATCTTCCTAGAAGCTAAGAACCAGTTGGGACAAGGCCAAGCAATTTATGCCTTTTTTTCTTCCAAATAAGCAAGAAGGTACAACCCTAATCCAGATTCTTATCTGGTAGGGGACTGTTTATATCTTTTTTAGAAAGCCTGGTCACAGTCTGTCCAGCATCTCTGGGTTCTAAACATAGTTTTCCAGGGTTATAGAATAGGTCTCAAATCAAGGCCTACTCGATGAAGGTGTCTCCTGTCTCATGTTACAATAGACTTTCTATCTTATAGCTATAATAGTTGTAACTCCAGTTTTGGAACAAGGCCACAGATTTTAATCCAGCCATTCCGATGTTCCCAAAAAAAATTTTTGGGCCTATTCTGTACTTAAAGGGACAGTCTACTCCAGAATTGTTATTGTTTAAAAATATAGATTAAACCCTTTATTACCCATTCCCCAGTTTTACGTAAACAACACTGTTATATTAATGCACGTTTTACCTCTCTGATTACCTTGTATCTAAGCCTCTGCAGACTGCCCCTGCATTATTTTAGTTCTTTTGACAGACATGCATTTTAGCCAATCAGTGCTGACTCCTAGGTAACTACATGTACGTGAGCACAAGGTTATCTATATGGTACACATGAACTAACGCCCTCTAGTTGTGAACAACTGTCAAAATGCCCTGAGATAAGAGGTGGCCTTCAAGGGCTTAAAATTAGCATATGAGCCTACCTAGGTTTAGCTTTCAACAAAGAATACCAAGAGAACAAAGATAATTTGATGATAAAAGTAACATGGAAAGTTGTTTAAAATTGCATGACCTATCTGAATAATGAAAGTTTAAATTTTACTAGACTGTCTCTTTAATTACTTTAAACAAGTTTCTCAGAGTTCCTATTTTTAAAATAGAAACAAAACGGTCAATTCTATCCCTTATTCCTTGGTCCACATAAAGTTTAGAAGGCAACTTATAAAACAACAGCACTACTCCTCATATAACACCAGCACTGCTCCTCATATAACACCAGCACTGCTCCTCATATAACACCAGCACTGATCCTCATATAACACCAGCACTGCTCCTCATATAACACCAGCACTGCTCCTCATATAACACCAGCACTGCTCCTCATATAACACCAGCACTGATCCTCATATAACACCAGCACTGCTCCTCATATAACACCAGCACTGCTCCTCATATAATGCCAGCACTGCTCCTCATATAGCACTGCTCCTCATATAACACCAGCACTGCTCCTCATATAGCACTGCTCCTCATATAACGCCAGCATTGCTCTTCATATAACACCAGCACTGCTCCTCATATAACACCAGCACTGCTCCTCATATAATGCCAGCACTACTCCTCATATAATGCCAGCACTGCTCCTCATATAACACCAGCACTGCTCTTCATATAACACCAGCACTGCCCTTCATATAACACCAGCACTGCTCCTCATATAACACCAGCACTGCTCCTCATATAACACCAGCACTGATCCTCATATAACACCAGCACTGCTCTTCATATAACACCAGCACTGCTCCTCATATAACACCAGCATTGCTCTTCATATAACACCAGCACTGCTCTTCATATAACACCAGCACTGCTCCTCATATAACGCCAGCACTGCTCCTCATATAACACCAGCACTGCTCCTCATATAACACCAGCACTGCTCCTCATATAACACCAGCACTGCTCTTCATATAACACCAGCATTGCTCCTCATATAACACCAGCACTGCTCCTCATATAACACCAGCACTACTCCTCATATAACACCAGCACTGCTCCTCATATAACGCCAGCATTGCTCTTCATATAACACCAGCACTGCTCCTCATATAACACCAGCACTGCTCCTCATATAACACCAGCACTGCTCCTCATATAACACCAGCACTGCTCCTCATATAACACCAGCACTGTTCTTCATATAACACCAGCACTGCTCCTCATATAACGCCAGCATTGCTCTTCATATAACACCAGCACTGCTCCTCATATAACACCAGCACTGCTCCTCATATAACACCAGCACTGCTCCTCATATAACACCAGCACTGCTCTTCATATAACACCAGCACTGCTCCTCATATAACACCAGCACTGCTCCTCATATAACACCAGCACTGCTCCTCATATAACACCAGCAATGCTCCTCATATAACGCCAGCATTGCTACTCATATAACACCAGCACTGCTCCTCATATAACACCAGCACTGCTCCTCATATAACACCAGCACTGCTCCTCATATAGCACTGCTCCTCATATAACGCCAGCATTGCTCTTCATATAACACCAGCACTGCTCCTCATATAACACCAGCACTGCTCCTCATATAATGCCAGCACTACTCCTCATATAATGCCAGCACTGCTCCTCATATAACACCAGCACTGCTCTTCATATAACACCAGCACTGCCCTTCATATAACACCAGCACTGCTCCTCATATAACACCAGCACTGCTCCTCATATAACACCAGCACTGCTCCTCATATAACACCAGCACTGATCCTCATATAACACCAGCACTGCTCTTCATATAACACCAGCACTGCTCCTCATATAACACCAGCATTGCTCTTCATATAACACCAGCACTGCTCTTCATATAACACCAGCACTGCTCCTCATATAACGCCAGCACTGCTCCTCATATAACACCAGCACTGCTCCTCATATAACACCAGCACTGCTCCTCATATAACACCAGCACTGCTCTTCATATAACACCAGCATTGCTCCTCATATAACACCAGGACTGCTCTTCATATAACACCAGCACTGCTCCTCATATAACACCAGCATTGCTCCTCAGATAACACCAGGACTGCTCTTCATATAACACCAGCACTGCTCCTCATATAACACCAGCACTGCTCCTCATATAACACCAGGACTGCTCTTCATATAACACCAGCACTGCTCTTCATATAACACCAGCACTGCTCTTTATATAACACCAGCACTGCTCTTTATATAACACCAGTACTGCTCCTCATATAACAACAGCATTGCTCTTTATATAACACCAGCACTGCTCTTTATATAACACCAGCACTGCTCCTCATATAACACCAGCACTGCTCCTCATATAACACCAGCATTGCTCTTCATATAACACCAGCACTGCTCTTCATATAACACCAGTACTGCTCCTCATATAACAACAGCATTGCTCATTATATAACACCAGAAGCAGTATAGGAGGCTTAGGTATACAACAGGTTGATGTTCACACGTGTAGGGGTCCTAACTAGATGCGTGTTAAAATATGCAAAGGAATAAATACCAATAAGATGCTGAATACCAATAGTGAATCTAATGCGTGAATTCTCAATCACTCAGATTCACTATTGGTATTCAGCATCTTATTGGTATTTATTCCTTTGCATATTTTAACACGCATCTAGTTAGGACCCCTACACGTGTGAACATCAACCTGTTGTATACCTAAGCCTTTTTGGCGCTCCTATACCGCTTCTGTTTGTAATCATTTTTAGGACCCAGTTAGGGGGGCTTTTTATAGTGCAGCTTGTATACTAACCCAGGCGCTAGTCTCTATAAATTTTAGACAACATTATATAACACCAGCACTGCTCCTCATATAACACCAGCACTTATAAAACAACTGCTCCTCATACATATATATACCCTCTAGGTATAACATTCCATCTGAAGTGCCTTCACCTTTACATTTATCATTAGAATCTGTGAAGAAGGAAATGCCTGAAGCCATAATGGAATTATTACACCGGCAGCAAATGATTAATGACTTTTGTAAGCCCTGATTATATTATGGTTATCAGGTAGCATTTATCATGTCCTGTGAAGCAGGAGAGCTGGGGGGGGGGGGGGGTAGGAAGAGCTGAGAGGGGTTTGTGTATTCATAATGTGTACACAGACTGGGGCTGACGCTGGCATTACAGATGCTTTGTCTTCTATATACAGTATTTCTTCTCACTTGATTAACCCCTGTCCTTCCAAAGAAACAGTCGGAATTATCTAGCTCAGTAACTTAGGTTGCAATGACCAACATTCATTGCTCAGTTTTAAATTGAAAGTCAGGGCAATCTGGTCTAGAAGAAACGTATCTAGCTTTGTTGATAGTCTATGCTAATATTAATGTACAAGAAGGGGTTAAATCAGTTCAAGGGGAGGTTTGTGCAAACCCGAGATCTTTAAGTACATGAGATGCTGTTTTTAGGGATCAGTCAGGTGTGGCCAAAAGACATGTTAGATTGTTTTTAAGATGCCAGCCTCGCAGCCACTGGTTAACCCCTTGACTAATGCACTGCAGCCTTTTATTTTAGACAAGAGTAAGTTTGTTTGTGAACTGAGGAGCCCCTGAGATACCTGGCTGGTCTGTAGACACACACAGGTAGAGCCGGGTTACTCCTCAGGCACAGACTTTAGACTCCCCATCTTCTGTGGATTTGGCCATGCAGGCTGAGATTTACACTTCCTTATGTGAACAGTCTCCTTATTCTCCAATAAAAATATCACAGCACTCATTATTTATTATTATT